>NC_088881.1:20540466-20642478 GCF_032884065.1 Artemia franciscana
ATCCCGATCCCTCCACTCTAAGTGTTTTCCAAGATTTTAGGTTTCCGCCCTCCAACTCCCCCCAATGTCATCAGATCCGGTTGGGATTTAAAATAAGAGCTCTAAGACACGATATCCTTCTAAACATCAAATTTTATTGAGATCCGATAACCCGTTCGTAAGTTAAAAATACCTAATTTTTCAGAATTACCCCCCCCCCCCAACTACCCCAAAGAGAGAGAATACGTTCCGATTATGTCAATCATGTATCTGGGACTTGTGCTTATTTTTCCCATCAAGTTTCATCCCGATCCCTCCACTCTAAGTGTTTTCCAATATTTTAGGTTACCCCCTCCAACTCCCCCCAATGTCATCAGATCCGGTCGGGATTTAAAATAAGAGCTCTTCATTTTTTCTATTTTTCCGGATTAACCGGCCCCCACTCCCCCCCCCCATATGGTCAAATTGGGAAAACGACTATTTCTAATTTAATCTGGTCCGGTCCCTGATACGCTTGCCAAATTTCATCGTCCTAGCTTACCTGGAAGTGCCTAAAGTAGCAAAACCGGGACCGACAGACAGACAGACCAACAGACCGACAGAATTTGCGATTGTTATATGTCACTTAATTTATACCAAGTGCCATAAAAAGTTTTGGTGACGCTGGAACAGACTTTTAGAAGTATTAAAAAAAAACTAGTTTTTTTTAACTGAAAGTAAGGAGCAACATTAAAACTTAACACGAACAGAAATTATTCCGTATATGAAATGGGTTGTCCCCTCCGCAATCCCTCGCTCCTTACGCTAAAGTTTTTAATTGTTTTAAAAAGTAGAATTGTGGCAAAGAGTCAAACTTTAGCGTAAAGAGCGAGGGATTGCGGAGGGGACAACCCATGTCATATACGGAGTAATTTCTGTTCGTTTTAAGTTTTAATGTCGCTCCTTACTTTCAGTTAAAAAAACTAGTTTTTTAATTTAATTTCTTAACGTTTTTGAAATAATGCATGTTTGATTTTGGCTCTCCGCACATAAAATATTAAAATGAAATTTGTATATTAATTCTTTTTTTGGCTAAATGGCTTTCTCTTAGTTTTGATCAGGCGATTTTGAGAAATTAGGGGTGGGGAAGGAGGCCTAGTTGGCCTCCAATTTTTCGGTTACTTAAAAAGTCAACTAGAACTTTTAACTTTTAATGAACATTTTTATTAGTAAACAAGAGCTAAGAGCTCATATGACACTTGTGAGGAGGCAAGAAGGGCTAAGAGCCAAGAGCTCATATGGTATGAGCTCTAACGAAATTCTAAGAATCAATAGATTGATTTAAAAGGAAAATCAGAGGTTTAATGCCGGTCAGGATTTAAAATAAGAGCTCTGAGTCACGATGTCCTTTTAAATATCAAAATTCATTAAGATCCGATCACCCACTCGTAAGTTATAAATACCTAATTTTTCCTCTCCCTCTAGCCCCCCAGATGGTCGAATCTGAGAAAACGACTTAATCAAGTCAATTTGTGCAGCTCCCTGACACGCCTAACAATTTTCATCGTCCTAGCACGTCCAGAAGCACCAAACTCGCCAAATCACTGAACCCCTCCCCCAACTCCCCCAAAGAGAGCGAATCCAGTACGGTTACGTCAATCACGTATCAAGGACATTTGCTTATTCTATCCACCAAGCGTCATCCCGATTCCTCCACTCCAAGTGTTTTCCAAGTTTTCCCCCTCCAACTCCCCCCCCCCAGTGTCAAAAGATCTGGTCGGGATTTGAAATAAGAGCTCTGAGACATGAATTCCTTCTAAATATCAAATTTCATTAAGATACAATCACCTATTCGTAAGATAAAAATACCCCAATTTTCACGTTTTTCAAGAATTCCGGTTTCCCCCTCCAACTCCCCCTAATGTCACAGGATCTGGTCGGAATTTACCATTAGAGCTTTAAAGCACAACATCCTTCTAAATATCAAATTTCATTAAGCTCTGGTCACCTTTCGTAAGTTACAAATACATCAATTTCCAAAATTAACCCCCCCCCCAACTCCACCAAAGAGAGCAGATCCGGCCCGGTTATGTCAGTCAAGTATCTTAGACAGGTTTTTATTCTTCCCATCCAGTTTCATCCTGATCTCTCTGCTTAAGTTTTTTCTAAGATTTCTGCCCCCCCCCTAGTGATGCTGGATCCGGTTGAAATTTAAAATAGGAGATCTGAGTTACGAGGTCCTTCTAAATATGAAGTTTCATGAAGATCCGATCACTCCTTCGTAAGTTAAAAATACGTCATTTTTTCTAATTTTTCAGAATCAGCCCCCCCCCTAATAGAGCGGATCCTTTCCAATTATGCAAATCACGCATCTAAGAATTCTGCTTATTTTCCCCACCAAGTTTCATCCCGATCCCTCCAATCTAAGCGTTTTCCATGATTTTAGGTTCCCCCACCCCAAACTCCTCCCAATGTCACCAGATCTGGTCGGGATTTAAAATAAGAACTTTGAGACACGACATCCGTTCGTAAGTTAAAAATACTTCAATTTTTCTATTTTTCCCGAATTAACGGGCCCCCACTCCCCCCAGATGGTCAAATCGGGAAAACGACTATTTCTATCTGGTCCGGTCCCTGATACGCCTGCCAAATTTCATTGTCCTAGCTTACCTGAAAGTGCCTAAAGTAGCAAAACCGGGACCGACAGACAGACAGATCGATAGACCGACAGAATTTGCGATTGCTATATGTCACTTGGTTAATACCAAGTGTCATAAAAATATACGTAACTTAAGAATTAACTTACGTAACAAACTTTTATATTCTTATATTTTTATTACGTATATGAGGGGGTTTGTCCCCTCGTTAATACCTCGATCTTTACACTAAATCTTAAGTTTTGTCCCAATTCTTTAAGAATGACCCCTGAATCAGAAAGGCCGTAAAATAAATAGTTGAAATTACTAAAAATACTTTAGCATAAAGAGCGAGGTATTTATCTCCTCCTAAATACCTCGCTCTTTCTGCTAAGTACTTTTAGAACCCCTCATATGCGTAATAATCTCTGTTCGTTTTAAGTTTTAATGCTACTCCTTACTTTCAATTGAAAAAACTTTTTCATATTTATTTTTTCATTGTTTTTTTATAGTAATGCTAGAAAATCCCGCGCCCTTTTCATTGAATTTGTCTTCCCCATGATATATTCCTCCAAGGAAAGATCCTCCCACATAGCCCCCTCCCCTCGACCCCACTCCCAAACCGTAAAAATTTCCTTGAAAACGTCTGTACACTTCCCAACAATCATTACTGTAAGTAAACACTAGTCAAAGTTTGTAACTTGCAGCCCCTCCCCCAGGGGCTGAGGGGGAGTTAGTCATCCCCAAAAACATAGTTATTATGGTTTTCGACTATGCGGAACAAAATGGCTATCTCAAAATATTGATTCGTTGACTTTGGGAAAAAAATGAGCGTGGGAGGGGGCCTAGGTGCCCTCCAATTTTTTTGGTTACTTAAAAAGGGCACTAGAACTTTTCATTTCCGTTAGAACGAGCCCCCTTGCGACATTCTAGGACCACTTGGTCGATACGATGACCCCTGAAAAAAAAAAAAAAAAAAAAAAAAAAAAAACACGCAGCCGTGATCTGTCTTCTGGCAAAAAAAAAAACAAATACAAAATTCCACATTTTTGTAGATAGGAGCTTGATATTTTTGCTATAGGGTTCTCTGATACGCTGAATGCGATGGTGTGATTTTCGTTAAGATTCTATGACTTTTAGGGGGTGTTTTCCCCTATTTTCCAAAATAAGGCAAATTTTCTCAGGATCGTAACTTTTGATGACAAAGACTAAATTTTATGAAACTTATATATTTAAAATCAGCATAAAAATTCGATTCTTTTGATGTATCTTTTAGCATCAAAATTCCATTTTTTAGAGTTTCGTTTACTATTGAGCCGGGTCGCTCCTTACTACAGTTCAATTACCACGAACTGTTTGATAAAAGCTATGTTCTGTTATGGTTGCCCAACAATTTTTCTGCCTTCCTGAAGAGACTGTCGTTTTGTGTTGTGTTACTTATAAAAACTCACAATATAATAGCGTTTATGCCTAATAGTTTTGTCTCTGAACTCTATCCGCTGACGCTGTTAATTGTAATAGATAAGGGTTTATGATGTGAAACACACGGAGTCTGTAATTTGGTTTCATAAATAAGTAAAAATCTGAATTTCATAGATTAGGATATTTCTATTATGGGGATCTCTATTGCAGGGGATCTCTAGGAGATCTCTATTGCAGTCATTACATCCAATGGCGTCAATTCACAAAAATTTAGGGGGGATGCCTTTTTCCGTGTCTAGGGGGGGGGGTGGAATTGTGTGTTTTTTTTAATGAAAATACCAAAAACAGGAATTTTTCAACGGAAATACCCCGAAGAGCATTCATGAATATCTAAAGAGGGGCAAAAAAAAGGTGGCACATCCCTCAGCCCAAATGACGTCAATAATTAGATTATTCAAAAAACAAAACAGTGCAAGTACTTTTTGTCTAATGAATTAGAAAATAAGGAAGATTCTTCAAGACTTCCTTCATTTTTATTACTTAGAGAGAGGCATATTTACAAAAAAGTAGGAAAATAAGAGTAATTACGATTGATATAAATACTATTTCCGACAACGGTCCATCCAGGATTTTTGTTCGGGGGGAGGGGGGAAGGAGCTTACAATTTTTTTAAGAAAAAAAGAATAAATTCATGTGCATTTTTGTTACGTTTTTTTAAGAGATATACAAAAAATCCAGTAGATGTTCAAACCTGGTAACATCCCTCCTCCTCTGGAAACGGCCTTTATTTCAAAACATAAGTATCTTAAGAATTACCCATCATAATTTAAATGCTATAACACTCAGCTATACACTATGATTTTTTTATCCTAAAAAAAACTTAAACTTCATCGTCCATTCCTGTATAAATTTACGAATAGAATAAATTGTGAAAGTTCTATAGAATTTCCAAAAAAAAACTTCAACCTCATCGGCAATTGCTGTATTAAATTGCCAATAGAATAAGATTACGAAAGGTTTATAGAATTTTCAAATGTATTTAAGTTGGAAATACATACCTGCAGATCCCTTTCATATTGAGCTTTGAGAGCTTGCATATTTACTTCTAATCTCAGCTTGGCGTCCTCAGTCAGTTGGAGTTCATCTTCAAGCTCTTCAATTTGAGTTTTTTGCTCTGCCAACTGCGACTCAAGTGCTCTTTTTGCTTTTTCCAATTCATGCACCTACAAATAAACATAACACTCAAAACCCAAGAGAAATTCTTTTGTATCATCAAGAGGGAAAAGTTTCTTCTTCCCTTTTGTCCCTTGCTCTTTTAATTGGGGAATTTACGAGGAAAACTGGTCCTCTGAACATTTGCTCCGGAAAACACACTTGATTTACTCCCCGTTAAACTTGTTCCAAAGGAGAGCTTGGCCCTTGATAATTACCCAAACGAGCTTGGATCTAAAAAAAAGATTGAAAGAATTTGGGAATGGGCTCCCAAATTCTTACGACTATACCCTCTGTAAGAAGTAACCCCCCCCCAAACAAAACAAAATCTGCTCATTCTTCTTTATTCTTTACTTGCGTTGCTATGAAAAGTTCAAGGTGAATTTCCACCCTTTTTTCTAAATTATGACCTTAGTTATTTAGTTTGGCGTAAATTTATACTAGATAGAGGCGATGCTACTTATAAGTAGTTTGACTTTAAAATATTTATTATCTGCAAAAAGTTTTCTCAGGGAAGAGGGGAGAAATAGAGGGGAGGAGGGGACAATGTCGGAAAACTGATCCAGGAGGGTCGCAATTTCTCCGTGATGAGTTTGAAACTAAAGACAATTGATTATATCATACAAAAAAAAAAAAAAAAAAAAAAAAACTCAGTATGGCTCAGTATTTCTATTTCTGTTTAATAAAACACCTTTATTTAGGACTATATAATAAGACTATTTCCAATCAGACAGTATATACATATAAGATTTTTTCTAACAAATTTTCCGCAGTGAGCCTCACAGAGGGGGCAAGTTTTCGGCGGCAGATTTTTCGATGATAAGTTATCTGAAGGTAAATTTTCCTTAATTTCCATATTTGTCATCTAAAAGAGTCGCAAAGCATAAAAATATTTTTTGAACATATTCCAATAAAAACGTCAAAGAATTCAGTTCTTGGAATGAGACAACATTAATTTTCTTAAAACACACTTTACATACTAAAAATTGCTGATTTTAAAAGGCACCCCTGGAAGATGTGCAAAATTTAGACGAGAGTTTATATTTATATATATATATATATATATATATATATATATATATATATATATATATATATATATATATATATATATATATATATATATATATATATATATATATATATATATATATATATATATATATATATATATATATATATATATATATATATATATATGTTCCGCTTTTGCCCAAGCGCTTAAACACATTTGTACATATTTAAAGGACTGCCCTCCCTTCCCCAAACAGGAGGGAGGGGGGTAAACATAGTTGGTAAATACTTGGCAATGAGAGATGCGGCAACATTCCGATAAAAGCTGATAAAAAAAAGAAAGCAAGGCGAATTGGTAGACTGTCACCAAGAAAGGGGAGCAGATATTTTAGTTTAAAAGGTCTTAGACGACTGTATATTAGCTGAGATTAAAAATCTCAACTAAATTAAAAATTCAAACTTAGTTAAAATTGAAAATAAATATGACATTTTTTTCTTAGCCTACTTGTAATCTAGCTTCTAGTAGTTCCTGTAGTACTCGTAATCAAACTCAAAATTCAACCAAAATCACGCAAAAAACAATTTCAATAAATAAAAACATTTGTGCAAAACTTTAACGAAACTTACATTTTTATCAGCCGTCCCCTGTGAATTGGCAAGTTCGTCAAGCTCATTTTGAAGAACTCTTCTTGACCTCTCTAGCTCCTCTATTTTCACAATATATTCTTCCAAGTCTCGACTTAGACTTAAAACTTTCGTCTCCTTTTCTCTTGCATCTCTTTCTGCTGCATCTCGTTCTGACGCAAATCGTTCTGATATTGCCTTTTCTTCTGCCAGGATTTTGTCAAAATTACGCTGTTTCTTCTCCAGCTCAATAACCTAAAATGAAACTGATATTGAAAAACACAAGCAGGCATTAAAAATATGGAACCCATAACAAGCAAAGCTTCTTGGGCCGAATAACTTTTTTACGTTTGTAATAGTGTCTTAGTATTAATAAAATGATTGATTGATTGATAAGGCAAATTTTCGACAAGGGTTTTCAGCATCAATTCTCAAAGGCTTTCATGATATATTAACATAAGTTTCAAACACAAAGCTCAAATTGATTCATCATTTTCGGGATAAACTAACCATTTCGGTAGTTTCTTTGTACCATCAGTATAAAAAAGGTTATTCCGCCACTCTAGAGCCAGTAATGTTCAACTAAATTTTATAGCAATCAGTTTCAAAATGCTTGATAGTAGGTACTTTTTCAGGTAGCGTACACACGACATGACCTGATAACGCAGTTGCTGTCAGCGCAATCCTTGCGTTCAATCATATGATTTGTGTTCTTGTTTTGTTTTTTGTTTTTCAAAACAGTAGCTTCTCCATCGGTCTAAAAAAATTTGTGCTATTTCATTACTAATTTTAGTATACACGTACAATGAAAACAGTGTTGACAACTGTGCTATTTGGCATAGAAATTGTTTTTGTTGAACGTAAAGTTCAAAGAAAATTATCTTTTTCGGTTTAGTAAATGCACAAAGGACATGAGAGAGTAAATCAGCAAAATATTAGAAACTAGCAAACTACAGGAACGTGTTTTCTTTCGTTTACGGTTTTTTTTTTTTTTTAAGATAACACTTTTTAACATGTGGTAGGGGTTTTTATTTAAGAGCAGCTCCACTTCATAAGTTTTGGACGGGTTGAGAGATGTTCCTAAGCTTTCCGATCGAATTTTGCAGACTTTTACGACTGTATCACTGATCTGTTTGGATAAAATCCATAACAACACTATCTTCCGTTTTGATAGCTTTATCATTTCTATCGAAAATTTTAATATATTTATATATTATTCTTTTGACATTTTTGACCCACGGTCTTTAACAATTTTCCCATCCATGAATACTGATGCCCACTGTATACAGTTGCTCCGAAAATGTTGTTGGCACCTCTTCAAAAGATCCAGAATAGGGCAAACAGGACGGATTCACTTATTGGCTATGATTCTTCCTAGTCTCTTAGCAAAAGCTTTAATATAGCGTCGATGTGTGTTTCTTAAAGATACACGAATTCACCTTCTTCTATAGAGCTCTCTTGCATTGTACACTCCCATCCCATTGTCTAACTGACAAAAAAGACTCGAAGGCACAATCAGTTCGGTACAATTATCCTAAGATTGAAATACCAAGAACAGCACTTCGATTTGGAACGATCTTCCTGGGAACGTTTTCCCTATTGGTTTTCTTTATTTTCCCAATTGGTTTAATGGGTTTTCCAATCAGTTCGGTACAATTATCCTAAGATTGAAACACCAAGAACAGCACTTCGATTTGGAACGATCTTCCTGGGAACGTTTTCCTATTGGTTTTCTTTATTTTCCCAATTGGTTTAATGGGTTTTCCAATCAGTTCGGTACAATTATCCTAACATTGAAACACCAAGAACAGCACTTCGATTGGGAACGATTTTCCTGGGAACGTTTTCCCTACCGGTTTTTCTGTTGATTAACCCTCAATAATCGTTGGGTACGAATTTAGGAACAAAAAGACCAAGATAAAGTCGAAACAAGATATTTTTTTTTGAATTCTAAAAAAAAAGCGTCATCAAGCGTCACGAAAAAAAGCAATCCCGTGTGACAGAAAAAAAACCCATAAAAATACCGGTTATCGGTGATTCTACTCCTTTCTTCTTTATCAAAAGTATTTTTCAAAGATCCCCAACTAAACTTCCGGATCCATAAGGTGTTTGATGTAATCAACTCGTTGCCAGACATCAGCTCGAAAAAATTTAGGACACTCAATCACATTAGTTATAAACGACCCGTCCTAGGAAATATTTAATTTTGCATTTCCCTCTAAAAGCATGTTAAAATCAGTACTAAACTTTCATGTTTGAAAATTTCTCATAGCAGAGTCGTTGTTATTAGCGACACATTTTAATTTGGCAACTTTGGCAAAATAGCTGTAAAACCACAACTAAATCGGTAGCACTATTTTCTGCAAATCACTATTAGTTTGCGAGTACTTTTTTTTGTAAATAGAGACATAAAGATTGGCGGATCTTGTTACATAATTCGGTCCATTAAAAACAATTTACCAATTTCCAATTGGCAACGTTTTGAACTTATAATATTGAACGGAGCAATATTTTGAACGTTCTGCTTGTCTTTAAGCTATTCATGTTTAACGAACGTTGGATTGGGTTATGATATTTACGAATAATTAAATTGATGACTTAACTTTGTAATCCATCAGAAACCGTGTCCAATAAAATTTGAAGGAATTTTTCCCAAAAAGTTAATTCCAGAGCTAGTCTAAAATCTTCCCTCCTCTATCAGAAGCACAAGCATAATACCAGCTTAAAGGCAAGCTCTCACAAAAGACTTCAAATTACCCAAAGCAAAAAGACGAATATTTAAACATGTTCCTCAATTGAAGTGTTTACCCTGTGAGTGCAATTTGAGTAGTTTGAGCCTACCCCCTCTGTAATTCAGAATGGACAGTTTAGATTTAGTATTTATTTAATTTTTTATTGCTAATGGTGTTGATAATTTCTTTCAGTTCAGCCATTGTTTACCCACAAATAATTAAGATTATACCAGGAAAAGGTTTCAAGAAAGGTTTGACAGGGTTCTTTGGTAAATCGGTCCAATAAATCATGGAACATATTGCCCAACCATGTTGTTTCAGTAAATAATATTACAGTTCTCAATACAGCTTTGGCTGGAACCTCTTTGTAAGAAAGGCAGTAAGGGAGCCATAATATTTACGGTCTTAGTATGGTATGCTTTACTTAGTGCCCCCTTATTGAAACACTAGGAAACTGTTTCCTTGTTCATCGTGAAGTATTTGTTTATTTTTGTAATGTAATAAGCAAATAGATTTTATTATTTATGGTACCAATTCTTACAATTGGTCATCCAGACAACTAATTCTTGTTTATTGTATTTTTTCATTGGAAAGTTGGTTTTATTTGTTGTTATCAGAAGTTTGTTATGGTACGTGAAAGGCCCAAGGGACTGTAACATCTAAGGTTTCGTTGTTCAGAATCTAAATCTTTGAATCTATTTTTGTTTTTGTTACTTTGTAAAATGACAAGTCAATGAAACTGTACCCCTTATGGTTTCGTTATTCTAATTTTCTATCATTTTTGTAATGAATAAAACAAACGCCTTATTCCGTTTTTGTTCAACATAATAAAACAAAATAAAAACAAGCGAAGCAAAGTCACTAATGTAATTTCAGAATAAAATTTCTAGAAAATCTCAAAAAAAGGAACAAAAGAGAATCTTTTAAATACTAATGTAATGAGAATACCAACAGTATATTTTTCTTCCCTGAATAAACAGCAAGACTTTATTGACTTGAGTAAAATGTTACCAGTCAGAGAAATAAATTTTCTATCTCTGATTCACGACAGAAAGGTAAAGAACATTCGCCCAAACGGGCGTTGTTATTTTGATCCGGAGGCGTAAATCTGGCAAATGAAGCAATATTCGAATTCGTATCAGGAGGCCTTACCCAGTGAAACCTAATATCGTACAAGTTTTAGACAAGCACAAGTCTTACCTTTGCCCTCTGTGAGTCCAAATCAATTGTTATGTCTTCTAATTCAGCTTGAAGCTTCTTCTTCGACTTTTCAAGGCGGTCATTTTGTACTTTGAGCTCTTCAATTTGGCGCTGAAGGCTTTCAATGTCCTTCGATGACCTCTTTCGCAGCTCTTCCAGTTGAAGCAAGGCTTCTGCTTCATTATCAGCATGTTTCTTCGCTTCATGCAGCTGTACAGTTAATGTGGCAATTTGCTTTTCGAAGTTCCTCCTTAGAAATAAAGAAAAAAGGTTAATAAGAAGATATTACAGGAATAAAATACAAACAAAAGATCGTATCCAACAATGGTTAGACAAGCGGGGGGTGGGGGTGAGGAGATCAACAGCCCTTGAACAAGTATACCAAAAAGGCATTGACGTGAGAGGGGTGAAGGGGGTCAAAAGATCAAGACATATAGTAGTCTAAAATAATGTTATATAGACCACATACCCAAAATGGACAAATGGATGGATGGATATCAATTAAGGAATTTAAAAAGATGGTCTCAAAAAGGTTCTTCACTTTGCCGATAGGAAACCCCAGAAAGACCTCTTGATGCTCAATAATCTAAAAACTCTACAGCAAGCGTTCCTCTTATACGGCACTCAGATTTTATCAATCGAGATCTGGCCCTCATGTGCTAAATCCAGTCTTTTAATTTTCTTACCATCATCTCATAAGTTGAGTAATTAAAGGGTAAGATGATTTTAAAGTGATATTATATCAATGTGTTGCAGTTTCAAGCAGACTCTGGTGGTTTCTAGCGTCATTTCATTAGTTTTTTGTAATTTATTTCAGTTAATTCAAGTTTCAGGAAGATTTTATGAGAAAACCTCCTCCTTCTTGGTGCATCTCACGACATCTATTAGAGCAACTAAATAGTTATACGATGACACTTAAAATGTCAGATTCATTGATTTTCAAATTTCACAATGCCTAAACTTTGTAACCATACATATCTCTTGAACTTAAGCAGGCTACAAGTCACCTAATCTTTATTTCAAAGTCAAAATCCAAGGTTCCAGTAACTGATATAATACCTTGATTAAAGAATGGGTTCTCGACATTTGGACGGCAGAACAATCATAATTGATTAGATAATTTGGTCATATACTGCCACAGAATTAGCTTCCTATTATACAGAGTAAAATAGAGCTGTTTTGGTGATTGAGTCTCACATTCCATGATGTGGTTTCTATACCTCTAAGGATAGCCCTGGTCAAAACCCTTCAACAGAGACGTACATAACGTGTATGTATACTAATGCAAATTTCAATTCATAGTCGAAATCCCCAATGCTTTGACAGAAGAAGGGTGCAATAAGATGAGTTTTGAGTATTTCATTAAGCAAGATATAGAAAAAGCTATAGTTTATAGGATTTCTCGAAGGATTTTGGAAACTTCTGCATAATACAAACTTTTTCTCAGCAATGTCTTAAATTTCTGTTTAATACCACAAACATGCGAAGATGGATTGGGCTAACTTTCACCAACTTAACCAATAAAATTATAATTGGGCAGCTTAGATTTTGAAAAATTGATCGTGTCTCCAGGGCCGAATTTAAAGCTTTGATGCTATTATGTCCAAGAGTGTTGGTCATTCCTTTTTTGCGAGATTTTCAGGGAAAATCCCCGACAATTTTTTAATATTGGAAGCACTGAACCTAACTCAACTGCTGAGCTATAAGTAATGAAAACAAGAGGTGATATCGAACTCCCAGCTGCCATTCTTGGCAGAATATAAAATAGTTTAAGTGGCCACAGAATCCCTTTGTTATTTTAAAATCCCTTATCTATTAATAGGTAGCGCGACGGCAAATTGCATTTTGACAATAAATTACATCAGTTCAATTTATTGCGCCCCCTGGCATTGTGCACCCCTAAGCCAGGGCCTAGTGAACCTATTGGTAAATCCAGGTTTTACTATTACTATACGTCCCTGAAATTCCCTATACACCCCTAAAGTACCTCACTACAGATCTTTGAAGTTCATTTTCATGGAACCGAAGGATAACTTGAAATTTCTGAAGATTAAGAGCCAAGCAAGACTCTGCTACCGGCAGACCTCCCAACCTACACAGCCATTCTCTACAGCCATTCTCCACACCGAATATTACCTGTTTACCTTGATTTTCTACGTCGTTATTTATTGTTATCTGAAAACACTCATGTTTTCCTTAATACCTTTCTGTGTTTAATATTATATCCAGGGTTGCCCAAAATGCGAAGTGGCTTACCCTCATCCACAAAACTCGATTTTTCAAGTCGAAATTTTGCTTTTCTACAAAAATTCTTGGAATTGATCAATTCTTGTTTATAAAATTATGTCGATTTTTTCGTGTGCTAATAACAATAATGAGCAACTTTGGACGTTGCACATTTTGGATATTTAATCTTGGCATGAATAACAAATGTTTTTGTAGCCTATATTTCAGTCAAAACCTTGTTTCATGGTTTTGGTTTCGGGCATACAGTTTCGGGAGCAGACTTCAAATCTTGATTTGGAGAAGGAGCAAAGAAGTGTCTAAAAATTTCGGTCTGTAGCCTGTTCAAAATTTTTGGCACTATGGGCTAGAATCCGTTCCCGGTGAAGCAGCGATGGTGACACAAAGAAGCAAAGTGTAGCCAGGTTATCACAATAACGAATCTAAATTGTGTCAGAAATACCTTCGCGAATTGATTTAAAATTTCCAGGGGGTGCTGGGGGGCCAAGTTGACTTCAACTTTTGACTCGGGGAAGGATAAAGTAAAATCGAACGAAACTATGTATTCAGGCTATCACAGTGGCACAGCTGTAAAATCTCGAGAACGACTATGCTCAGAGGGTCATGTCTCAAGTGCTGTAGCGGCACTCACCGAGCATCATACTCTTAAACTCCGAAGAAAGATAGCAGGATCCTATTCTTCCCACGTTTTACCCTTGGTAAGAATTCAAAGACGTGTTTCCTCTTGAAGAATCAAAGACAAAATTCAACGCCACGAAGGAGAACATATGAGGAAGACCGCGTTATCGCGTAACCAACTTAGAAGGCATAAGAACCTAGAGTGCTGCAAGTCCAAGTCCTATTGGCTGAATTCGCAAATTTTAAAAGTAACAATAGCAGAAAAACAGTGGATTGTATTATTGTTTTCTTTAAAGTTGTATCTATTTTTTTTTTTTTTAATAAAACAGATGCTAAAGTTACAATAGAACAATCATAATTAATTAGATTACTGTTTGATAACATCATTTTCAAATAATTTGAAAAATAAAGGAAGTATTCATGTCGTTTTATTCCTTTCTCATGCCTCCCCCTTCCCCTAGATTTTGTGTAATGAATATAAACTTTAAGAAAATTTCAATGTAAACCAGCATTGAGCTCAAATTATGATGGTTGTATCTAAGAAACTCTTTCGACAAATATTTGAATCTATTGCCATACGTCAATAGTATAGCACACTATATTTGACACACAAAAAACCGAAGGGCCATGGCCACAAAAAAAAACATACAAATACAATTAACAACTTACAAATAAAATTGAAGGATCCAATTTGAACTTTTGATCAAAGCAAATAAAGCACAGAAAACCATTGAAAAACACTAATACAAACGATCAAACAAAGTCATCACATAACACCCTCAAGATGAGTTATACCCACATGAATAAACCAAGCGAGATTCTTAATACCAATAAAACATACGTTACCCAACAACTTTTAGACCCAAGGCTCATCCCACTTATCCACACCGATAATTTCCTTTCTCAAGCCCCTTAACCCTTCACACTTCCTCAAAAAATACAATAAATATTCCTCCCACTCTCCACAAATTGGGCAACTGTAAGGACCACTCTTCATTCTAAGCCCTCTTAAATATCTCCTTCCCCCAAATGGCATAAAACTACCTCAACAGGAAATTGCTCACTTAATATCCTCTCTAGATAGCACAGCTCTAAAATATAAGGAGATGGAGTCAAATAAAACTACCTTTTTTTATTATCCAATTTAAAAATACATGTCACATGAAATAATATTAACTTTAAACAAAGATCAAGGCCAACTTCTTTCGGAGATACCAAAATTCACCCCTCCCTACCAGAATTTTGTTTCATTTTTTAAGCACCCTAGACAGAGAGTACCTTCTTTTAAAATTTCAGCTCTATCAGAACCCCATTGCTCACTTTCTCCACCAGCCCAAACTTAAATTTTCAATGTCCCAAGGAACATATTTCTTAAAAATTCAAGTCAAAATAGTCCAGGAAGTCCCAAAAAAGATCTTGCACATTTGCTTTGCTTATCATTTACATGGAAAAGCGCCCCATTTGCTTTTAGTTGGCGACAAAAAAACGAACTTTACGAACTTTTTTTCTTCTGAATTACGAACCATCTATAAACAAAGATAAAATATAAGACTTTTTTTCAAAATTATGGACCTGGTGGGAGACCTGCTCTATTTATACAGTCACAATCGAATGGAGCTTTAAAGGGATATTTAAGAGAGGAATGAGGGATGGAATTTGGAAGGCTTATAAAATACGTAAAGTCAGCCCTAGGAACACTCAACCATAGGAGCAAGACATAAAACCAACTAAACAAAGGAAGACAAGAAACAAAACACAAGAAAGAGACTTACTTTGCTTCTTCTGCATCTTCGACTTGGTAATGCAAACTTTCCTTCTCATTTTCTAGTTGTCTAATTTTGGCATTTAGAGCCAACTTCTGTTTCGTTTCCACTTCTAATTGGGCTTGCATTTCATTCAACTGTTGCTCAGTGGTCGCATTGGATTTAGTTGCATTGGCAGACCGTGACTCGGCGTCAACTAGCTGGGCTGTTAAAGACTCCATATCAGTCTGTATGCGAACCAGTCTATCTTGAACCTCTGAGCGAGCACGCTCAGATTCTTGAAGGCGACTGGTGAGCTCTGACACCTAAATAAGATATACCGAATTAATTCAGGGCCCCGTAAGGGAGGGAGGGGGCCCAAAATTTATATGTATTAACACAACCAACCGAGTCTAGATTTTCTACCAAAAAAAAAAAAAAAAAAAAAAAAGCTGGCATCTATCGCGGCGGCATTTTTAATTATTATTCATAAAATTATGAAACCGAATTTTTATTGACTTTAACTACATGCTAACACGAACATTTTTTCCCCTATTCTAAAGCAACAAATCTTTTAAAGTACTGGTTTACAAGATAATTTTGGAGCTTACCCCTCGATCATTAGTTCCATTTTCGCGTTGCTTTACAGTGAAATATAGGTATATGTACATCTCTCTAGCATTGTAAAAGGGTGTGGAGATCCCAGCCTAGGCACAGTTAATATCAGACTAACTATGAACCAGGCCGACTTTCTAGACATTCATGCAAATCCACACGACTCCACTAAAATTTACATCTATGCCTGTTCTATCACAAAATTGTAGAATTAATACAATGATAAGGCCTAATAGAAGTAAAAAGTAGGTAAAAGCTAGGGATAATTGAAAAAAAGAAAACAATTATGTTCATAGAAAAAAATTACTAGAAATACAGAAATTAACATAAATAATTTTGATATTAAAAATAAGAAAAAAAACAAACACAAGCTTAGAATACAGTCACCTGTTTAATACGATTGTCCTCAACTAAGGTCCCTTATTTTATCCCACGACAGATATATAATCAGGGTTTACAGGATGGCTGTAGTTTGTCCAAGCACTGGGCGATCCCGGATAAAGATCTTTTGAACTTATCTACCCCCCTCCCATTTCTAAATACACCCAAAGGTACACAGACAATAGACATGGGAGAGAGACACACATACTCTTCTTGACATATATACATGACTTGAAAGGAAAGTTTTACCTGTGACTCGAGATGTTTTCTCTTTTTATCCGTCTCAGCTTTAGACGTTGCAATCGATTTGATCTCATTGGCCATATCGGCATTTTCAGCCTCCAAAGTTGCCTTGGCTTTTTCCAATGCTGCCTTTATTTTCTTGGCATTGTCCATCTGTTCATGCAAAACTGCCAGCTCTTGACTATGTTTGTGCCTCATTTCCATTAACTGGCTCTCGTGATGACCAGACTCTTCCTCAAGGCTCTTCTTCAGTAATGCTAATTCCTGTTCACGTTTTGTCCTCAGCTCTTGCTGCGCAGCAGTTGTGTCCAAGGAGTCAAGAAGTTCATTCTTAAGAGCCTCTAATTCTTCATTGAGGTCACGACGATTTTTCTCAGCTTTTTGCCGAGCAGCTTTTTCCACTTCTAAGTCCTCAGTGATTTCAGCAAGTTGAGACTCTAGCTCACGAAGCTGTTTCTGAGACTGATTTCTCATGGCAGCTTCCTCATCAACTTTAGCCATGGCATGCGCAAGCTCTTCTTCTCTTCTAGATAGTTGTAGCTGCAGTTCTTCCACCTGAGACTTGTTTTCATTTAAATGCTCTCTGACGTCACTTAATTCAGTCTCTATTTTACGACGAGCACGTTCATATTCCTGACGGGCTTGCTGTTCCTTGATGAGCCTGAAAATAAAAAATTCTTAACAACAGCACCGTTTTCGATAGCAGCAACTGCCAATTACCAACTTCAGATAGCAGAAGAACTGCCAATTACCCGCTCGACCTACTCCCCACACTACTCTTTTGGCAATACCCAGCCCAAGTTATTTCAAGAAGCGAATAAAGAACCTCTTACGTTTTATTAAACATTCTCCAAAAAATTTCATGCAATTAAAAAGATAAAAATCGGTTTAGTAAACTTACTATTTATTTACATGTTATGGGAATAAAACCAATTGAAAGCACAATTTTCATTAAAAGAACTTCCTGTCTAGTTTTGTCCTGCTTAATTAACAAATTTCGGGCTAGCATAGGGTGACTTTTTAGACAAAAGGCTTATCCAAGGTTTGAATCACTACCATAGGGTGACACTACTTCCTGGTCTTTTAAAGTTTTCAAGTTGAGTTTAATACTTTTTTTGCAAAATAGTTAGAAAGTGAATAATATTTCGAGGAGAAGACAAAAAAGTGACACAAGCTGAATTATAAATATAATTCCGCGCATAATTATACCTATAGAATAAAAGATAATATCTGACAATAGAGATTTTCAGAAAAAAAAACTATCCGTTACAATACAAATTTAGAAGAAGAAGAACGCAAAAAAAATTCATATTAAATATGTGACAGGTTTATATTAGCAGTCAAGTCAACTCTCCAACATTACAGTTACGTGAATTCAGGAAAATTTGATGGTGGTGGGGGGACAAAACGCATTTTTATGTATCTACAAGGAGGAGATATGTGTCTTTTCTGTCATTTAAAAAAAATAAGACACCAAAAATGGCATTTTTTCGATGAAAATACCCCAAAAGTTTTCTTTTAATCTATGTGTGTACGTGTGGGGGGAGAAAAACTAGAGGTCCCCCTCCCCAAATGGACGCCACTGTAATGTTAATAGTTACACCACTTTGTCATTTTTGACCTATGGACCGACACAAGCCATCACTATGAATGTTATTGTTTATAATAACATTATTATTGCTGCTTATTATATTATTACTATTATAAACAGTGAGTCTTGCTATTATAAACAAAATACCATTCCAAAAACAGATAAAAAAACAAGTAAATTAGATACTGTACAAATACAACAAAAGGGTATGAAGAGCTGACAAAACCGGAAAATAAAGTTCATGGACAAAATTTGACAAATTCATGTGAATAATAGCCATTTGATGTCAACCGGCAAAATATTAAAGGTAGTGATAATAACAAATAGAGCCAAGAGCTCGTATGGTACTTATGAAGAGGTTGGAAGAGCCAAGAGCTTCTTCCCACAAAGTTTCATCACAATCTCTCCACTCTAAGCGTTTTCCAAGATTTCAGTTTCCCCCTCCAACTCCCCCCCCCCAATGTCACTGGATCCGGTCAGGATTTAAAACAAGAGCTCTGAGATACGAGGTCCTTCTAAATATCCAATCTCATTAGTACCCGATAACCTGTTGGTATGCTAAAAATACCTCATTTTTTCTAATTTTTCTTAATTAACCGTCCTTCTACTCCCCCCCCCCCCAGATGGTCAAATCGGGGAAGCGACTATTTCTAATTTAATCTGGTCGGGTCCCTGATACGCCTGCCAATTTTCAGCGATCGCTATAATGATCACGTATCTAGTTTCGGATCTTCTTCATGTAAAAATTGGGGTGGTCCGGATTCGAGCCTGAGACCTCACGCATCGCAAGCGAGAATCATACCCCTAAACCATAAGCCATACTTGAGAAGAAAAATCATTTGTTTCATTGGCAAATAAAATTCTTCTCAACTATCTTGTTCACTCGCTTCCCCATATGATCGAATCGAGAAAGAAAGTATTTTTAATTTAATTTCGTCTGGTCCCTGATACGCCTGCCAATTTTCATCATCCTAGCTTATCTGGAAATGCCCAAACTAGCAAAAGCGGGACCGACAGACCGACTTTGCGATCGCTATATGTCACTTGGTAAATACCAAGTGCCATAAAAAATACAAAAGAAGAATATGTTGGCCTTAACGCTACCTGTATCTATAAATAAATTTTACACTTTTTTTTTAAATAATAACTATTTTTGCCAAAAGAGCCCATGAAGAAAATTTTCTATATTTTGACTTGGTATATTTTAATATCAACTAGTCCAAACAATTTCAAAATCAATACAATAAAAATAGTTTAACTTACTTTCCAAATATTTCAGCCTTGATACAAGGAAACTTACGACCTTTAATTAGATCTTTATTTGAATAAATAAGATAATCTGCAATTTAAACTTGTTTTAGGACTTCTAGTTCTAAGGGAAAGTTTGCGCTAGTGAGGCAAGTAGCGACACGGTAGTAGAGTGGCATAAGAGGTATTTTATTTCTATTAAAGCCGAAGTAGTTGAGTTCCTTCTTTCATCAGTTTCCTGTATTCTTTGCTATAGACACTGGTAAATTAGGAATCAGATAAATGGAAAAAACAACAAGAGGGTAGTTGAGAAACAATAAGAGAAAAAGAGTCCGGTGCAAGAGAGGCCGATGTGATTAATTTCTTATAAGGCTTTCAAAGGAAATTGGGTATAATGGGTAAACAAGAATTAGGAGGGCCTTGTTACACTGGAAATTTACTTCAAACACTAAGCACTCGTCAACCTTAACAAAAAGAATTTAGTAAATAGAAAACTATAAAAGGAAGAAAAGAGAAAAACCAAGAAATTAAGAGTAAAGTGTCTTGGATATGAAAGTGTCCGGGGTTTCTTTTCACAAATCAAATCCTTTTCGACATTTTCACTTATCAAATAATAGTAATATATAAAGTGAAAAAAAGTGATCTAAGACTGATGGGATTTCCAATTCTATCAGGTTTAATTTTCAAAAGATTTAATTATTGAATCCTCAGAGGACCTGGCTCTATTGATTCCCGCACATTATTATACCTCAAGAACAATAAAATTGAGATTTTCAGAAAAAAAAATATCCACTAGGTTAGCAAGGGAAACATAAAGAAGAAGAAAAAAAGAAAAAAGAAAAGAAAAAAAGATCAATGTTCAAGAACAGTCAAAGTACACGGGATTCCTATACCCGAAGAAAAGATGTTCTTGTCCTAATACAAAAGAACAAAAAAAAAACGGAAGTGGATTCCAGGTTTCCAAAATTATAATCAGTAAAACCTTGTTGGTGATGCGGTTCAACCGCCTTCAGTATGTGTACAATATCATCGTTCCCCTGGATGACTCGATTTCGGGACTAACAAAGACCATGACAATAGAATAGCAGCACTAAATATCCTACAAGGAAGTATGCAAAGGCAAGACGTCCACATATTGGACTGGGAAGAGATTAGAAAAACAGATTGAAATTTTAGGTAGGTGGAAAAATCAGAAGCTTAAAACAGAGCGGTGGGAATATGTTGGCCAGTGTCTCGGTCTCAGACGCAGTAAATCAGTGAGAAGTTTATATTAGCAGTCCAGTAAATTTTCAAACATTACAGTTAGGTGAATTTGTGATAAATTTAGGGCGGGGGGGGAAATGTATTTTCAGTATCTAGAGGGAGGAGATAGGTATCGTTTTTGTCATTTTTTCAATGCGAAATACTAAATTGGCATTTTTTCGGTGAAAGTACCCCTAAAAAGTTACTGCCAATTCATTCAGACATAAAGTGTTTAAATGATGGAAAAATTATAGAACACTGATAATTAAAGAAATATCCAATTCACTCCGATCTTAGACCGTTTTGATACAATTCAAAAAAAAAAAAAAAAAAAAAAAAAAAAAAAAAAAAAAAAAAAAAAAAAAAAAAAAAAAAAACTCAGTTTAATTAACGAAATAAAAAGGATGTATTTTTTTTTCTACCAGCGACCGGCTTGAGCTTCAAATCTAGCCACCCTCTATGGCTTTCCAAAAAAAAAAAAAAAAAATATATACAAAAATGTGACAATCAATCCGGTCATTCCAATCAATTTCAACAATTCCTTGCAACACGGTAAAAGACTCGAGACTGTGACTTACCTCTCTTCAAGATCAGATATACTGGTTTCATGTTTGGCTTTCAGCTTTGCCAAATGTTTTGATTTCTCCTCTTCCTCTGCAAGCGCCTGACTTAAATCGGAAACCTTCTCTTCCATTGCCTTTTTCTCCTTTGAAAACCTATGATGGCCCTCATCTGCTAAAGCCAAGTCTTCTTCTAATTTTTTCAAACGTGCTTCAATTTGTACTTTCTCAAGTTGAATTTTTTGACGTGCTGATTCCTCCTATTGAAAAGAATCGGCCATTTAGCAACAACATTAACCAAATCCAACAACAGCCAGCCACAACATTAACCAAATCCAACAACAGCCAGCCACAACAACAACAGCCGGTCAATTCAACAATTGAATTAGCAACAACATTAAATTAGCCAAATTCAACAACAGCCGGCCACAACAACAACAGCCGGCCAAATTCAACAACATTGAATTAGCATCAACATTAAATTAGCCACAACAACAACAGCCGGCCAAACTCAACAACATTGAATTATCAAAGACATTAAATTAGCCAAATTCAACAATAGCCGGCCATAACAACAACAACCGGCCAAATTCAACAACGTTGAATTAGAAACCACATTAAGTTGAAAATAGGGGTTCAAAAGTTAAATCTTTCAAGCTTCCACAAAGGCGTTTCCACCTCGCTTGATAATAATTTTCATTTTGAAAATAATCTCAAAACCAAGTTTTTCTATCTTGGGCTAAGCGAAACGTAAAAAACAGGTATTTTCAAGAAGGGATTCTGAAAAATACTAACCTGAAAACCCAATTTTATAGTTTTTCAAACTCTATTTTACAAGTGGACAACATAATTTAAAGTTCGTGTCCTAAATAAAAATAAATAAAAATAGCCCTTCATTTAAGAATTATACCAAATATATTTCAAAACTACACAACATTCCAATTAGAATCTAAAATTCCAGTAAATTGGAGCGCTATTATTTTTTTTTAGAACAAATTCATTAGACAAATAAAATAATACTCTAAAACTCTCGGATCTCTAACTTCAATACAACTAAATCTGCAGAAAAATAAACGTATATTTTGGGAATTCTTTGTACTTAAACAAGTTCAATAATCTTATTCACTAGTACCCCTAAAAGTGGAGTAACCAAGATTTGGGTGGGAGAGGCAAGATATCAAAATCAATGTGATAAATCCGAGATATCACCATCTTCTGCAAATTAAGCTAATTGTATGCCACTACTTTTCTACTTGGCGAATAAACAGCATTGATATGCATTTCAAGATCGAAAAAATTCATAATAATATTAGATAAAAAAAGAAAAAAAATCACTCTCATCAACTCACTCACTTGTATGTATTTTTGTACCTTAGTCACATAAATTTTAAATTTTTAGTCCATTTTTCAACTACTTCCGAATATTTAAATACTCCCAAATTCCCAAAAGGCAAAACAAGGTGTACAAAAACAATTGGACTTTCCATAGCTTTATATTATTAACTCGTTTTCTTGAACTCAAAGACTAATTTCATTTGTGTATTTATAGCTTAAACCGATTTGATATCTCTGATATATTAATAGATTCTTGAGAGAGAACGAAATTCTACTTGTTTTGTCTATTTTGAAAACAAGTATGTTTACCATTTCTTCTGTAAGAAGCATGAAAATAAAAAAGGCAATAAAAAAGATAATGAATGGTAGAAAGAGAAATATGAAAATCTTAGTAAAATAACAAGTTTTATACTGTAGCCTATTTATAACCTTTTATGTAACACAAGAATGGTCTATCAAGCATGGCTCTTTAAAATAAATTATTGGCTATATTTGCAGTAAGCAATATTTCATTTAGATTTTTAAGAAAAATATTCAAGAGCAACTGAAGATTCAAATTTTTAAATTAAGTCTAAAATTTTTTATGACTTCTACGAGTTCTCATTTTTATATTTTCCCTTAGATATGTTGGACATTATATTTCAATGTGGCGCTAACTTTTGTGTTTATTTTGCGTATTTTTTGATATTTCACCTTATTTGCCAGAAATTTACAACTGATCAGATCGACATCATGGCTAAACTAACACAACCCATTTCATCGAAAGTTTCCTCATTAAATTCCAAATAATAACACGAAATTAAAACTCGCAAATAATGTCGCTTTGATAGCTCATATTTACAGAAAAAAAACTTATAAAAACTTATTTCAACTTATAAAAAAGAAAAAGTAGAAAAATTTGAACCGTTTAATATTCGCAGAAAATAATGTTTCTGCATGTAATACATACGGTACAAAGTACTAGTTTGATGCTAACTTCTCTGTTGGTTGGAACACAGCCATCATGTGTTTTCCCACATCTTTCCTGTTTATCTTCCCCAGATTTCTCCAGGTACCCATCTAGAGCTGGGTCGACTCTGGCTGAGCTTACCCAATCACGTCACTACACGTCAGATACATTCTAATATAATTTTTTTTTTTTTACTTGAGTCAGCTATTACCTCCTCTAATTGTTCTTCTAAATCAGCAATTGTCGTCTGTAACTTCTTCTTTTCTTCGTTAATTTTTATATTTCTCTCTTCTTCTTCTTCTACGCGTGCTTCCAAGTCATGCAATACTTCTTCCAGCTCCTAGAATCCAATAAAATTAAAACCGAATAAAAACCCAAGAAGAAACAGAATAAAAAAAGGGAAAAAAGGAGAGTTACAAGAATAGAAATGACAGGAATTGCCGTTGTGTTTCTACTATTCTAACAAAAATTTTAGCCTGTTTCTTTTTAGCCTGTTTCTATGGATTTGCAGAAGTTCTAAGATCTTTACCTACAATTCAGCATTGGTATTTGAAAATACCTTGAATGGCAGGTTCTATAAAACCTTGATTCATGATTCACCATAACTTTGATTATTAGGAACCATGAATTTTAATAGAAGAGTTAAAATTTTGAAAGCCTTTTATTTAAGAAAACTGCGGACTGATTTAGTGCTCTAAATTACTAATTTTTTTCCAACATTGGTTTCTAACCTTTAAATATTCAAGGTTGAAATCCACTTTTGATATTTTAGGAATTTGATGGCAAATCTTGCTTTCACAAAGGGTTAGAAGCACATTCTCGAAGATTCAGTCTTTCAGTTTCCTCAAATCTAAACAACAAATATTGTTTGAAAACTGGACAATGGAAACACGCCTCAAATGGTAACGCACATTGTAAATGAGTCAAAAATACACCATACAACAGTTTAAGTAAGACAAAATTTGCTAAAATTTTACACAATACGGTACTAATACAGAGCAATGTAAATTACATAGCCTGTGGTATAATTGCTCATTAGAATTGACATTACATTTAATTACAATTACTAATATAACACGAAATATTGTAATTGCGAAAAGTTAAAATTAGTGTAGTAGAGAATATGTTTTGTTCAATTTTGCCATCGATTTTTTTTTTCAGGAACGACAATGAGCGATGACTCCTTATTTTCTTGATTTTTATAATTGATTTCTAAAAAGATCTGCTGTTTCTGTTCGTTACTAATCCTTTCAATTGACTGGTAAACTGTGTTTGACAACCCCTTTATCTACCACTAATTCCATTACTGATTTTAGTATTTGTCAATGATTTTAGTATAAAATAGTATTACCGACTTTCGTATAAAGTATAAAGTCGTATAAGTATTTTGAAGGTCTTACACCCCAATCCCTGGAAAATGTCAAGATTTTACAATTTTTCGCACCATTCCCTTAATTTTTCCTTCAATTTGTGTCGTCTCAAATGACCCTTCCTCCAAATGAATTACTTCACGTCAATGGCGTTATTTCACGAAGATTAGGGGGAGGAGGCGGCAAAATACATCTTTTTGAGTTCAAGGGAGGAGAGGATTTTTTTTAATTGTTCCAATGAAAATACCAAAACGGCACTTTTCGCTAAAAAAAACACGTTTTTTAACATCTGGGGTATTTTCATTTTTTCAACGAAATATCAAAACAAAATGCATTTTCCAATCTGAATATCCCGAAAAGGTTTTTTTTTTTTAAATACAGATAAGTTTTGAAGGAGGAAAAGAGGACTGTATTGATTGGCTTGAAGCTTTTAGCGCTTGTTCCCTGGCTGTTAGGGGGCCCCGATATGAGCTAAAGATGCTTTTTATCCCTCTTCAGAACTTCTAACCGGAAGTCCTTGGGCTAAGACGAACCTAATTCAAAAAAAAAAAATCTTTGGGGATAAAGCCCTCCCCCAAAATGGGGTCCAAAATAGGGCAAAAAATGTTTTGCCGATTGGCTTGAAACATTAATAAAAATAATAGTCAAAAATCTAAACATAATCCTTGTAGGACAGACGTTCAGAGGAATTGGGGCTGGTGTCATCAAGTCGAATATAGAAGATGTTAAAATCAGTGTAGTAGAGAATATGCTTTGTTCAATTTTGCCATCGTTTTTTTTTTCAGGAATGACAACGAGCGATGTCTCATTATTTTCTTGATTTCTAAAAAAGATCTGCTGTTTCTGTTCGTTACTAATCCTTTCAATTGACTGGTAAACTGTGTTTGACAACCCCTTTATCTACCACTAATTCCATTACTGATTTTAGTATTGGTCAATGATTTTAGTATAAAATAGTATTACCGACTATCGTATAAAGTATAAAGTCGTATAAGTATTTTGAAGGTCTTACACCCCAATCCCTGGAAAATGTCAAGATTTTACAATTTTTCGCACCATTCCCTTAATTTTTCCTTCAATTTGTGTCGTCTCAAATGACCCTCCATCCAAATGAATTACTTCACGTCAATGGCGTTAATTCACGAAGATTAGGGGGGAGGAAGGGAAAAAAACATCTTTTTGAGTTCAAGGGAGGGGAGGATTTTTTTTTAAATTGTTCCAATGAAAATACCAAAAAGGCACTTTTCGCTAAAAAAACAACAAAAACACGTTATTAACATCTGGGGTATTTTCATTTTTTCAACGAAATATCAAAACAAAATGCATTTTCCAATCAGAATATCCCGAAAAGGTTTTTTTTTAAATACAGATAGGCTTTGAAGGGGGAAAAGAGGACTGTATTGATTGGCTTGAAGCTTTTAGCGCTCGTTCCCTGGCTGTTAGGGGGCCCCGATATGAGCTAAAGATGCTTTTTATCCCTCTTCAGAACTTCTAGCCGCAAGTCCTTGGGCTAAGACGAACCTAATGCAAAATAACCTTTGGGGATAAAGCCCTCCCCCAAAATGGGGTCCAAAAAAGAGTAGAAAATGTTTTGCCGATTGGCTTGAAACATTAATAAAAATAATATTAGTCATCATACTATTTATTATAATATACATACTATTCATATCATACTTATTAAATAAATCAAATGAATTATATAATATTTACCTATATAAATAAAATAATATTGTATATCAAATACCCATATATTATTAATTATTTATAAAGACAGATATAAAGGAAAATTTATATCATATTACCTATTGACTTTTATTGTAAAGACATTGGTATGCAAATGAGATGTAAACCGGGTCATCTACATGCAAATCCTAATGCCTCTGCTATTATAAAAATTTGCGATTTTGAGACAGCCAACTGACTTGTTTTGGTCTAAAGCCTTTGCAGTACCAAAGACAGTGAAAATAAAATGTGATTCCTCAAATTGGTTCAACTTTCGCCACGATGATAATTTTAATTCAAAAATCAACAGATTCGGTCCTTTGTGTGCTAACTCTGCTTGTGCGATTGCTTTATGCGCACTTATGGAACATAATATGTAGTTAAAAAATAACATTATGCTTGATTCTTTGCAGTTTTTAATACATAGACTTTCTTTTCAAAAAAAAAAAAAAAAATCCATTTGCCCTCCTCCATATAGCTCCAGATAGCTCACGCACAATATCACATGTAAATAATAAGTCCCAACAGGAACAGATATATGATAATGATTAAAACAGAAGAAAAATTGTTATTAGAAAATAGAGTGAATACAGTTCCTTGCGACACGCGAGATCGAACCGAAAACCCATAGCTCATGATTCTCAACCTTATCCACAACGCTGTCACAAGGTACTCAATGATTTGACTTTTCTATAAAGCTACAATTTTGATTAAATGATTGCAATGGCTGATTTTTTTTTTTTTTTTTTTATTGTGGGACGGTGGTGGAGGGAGGTTTGAGGGGACTGCAAAGCAATGGAAGAATAAGGGATTATTCTATTTAGGTAAATGCACTACATAAAACATGTAACAAAACTATTGAAATATTTTTTTGGATAAAACACAATATACGTTTCATAAAAGTAGGACATCAACCACTTTTTAATAATTTTACTATCTTATTTGAATTAAAACTCGAACCTGTACTTGAGCACGAACGTAGTGAGTGCATCTATGACCATGGAGCTCTGGACTAACCAGACACTAGCGACAGTTAAATTTTCTAGGAAGAAACGATCTTATTAAGAAAGACTCTTAGTGCATAATTTTTAAATCCTATTTAAAATGTTCATTTTTGAGATTTAACGATAACAGACAGATTATTGATGAAAACACCAAAGAGCACTTGTCTGTCAAAATTTGACTAAAGTTTAAATTAAATTTGGTTAACGTACAATTTTGATTGACGATTTCAGTTGAATCAGATTTGATTGAGCTCACTTTACTAGTACTATGACTACCAACAACTCACCGCAGTGCCAAGCCGCCTGAGACCAACACAGCTACTCACGCTCCTCCTTCATCCCAATCTATTCAAGGCCTCCCTCTTTACACCCTCCGAGGAAGTTCCTATTTCCTTTAAATCTTTCTTTATGACATCCTCCCACCCCAACCGCGGACGACCTGCTTTCCATTTAGCCCTAGACGGTTGGCCAAAAAGAATAATCTTAGGCAATCTGTCATCCTTCATCCGCAGAACCTGCTATCTCAGAAAACCTAGCTATCTCAACCTTTCTCTCATTATAGCCCTAGAGAGCAGAATTGAGCCACACTTTTCGTACATTCGTACATCTGCACCGTCTTTACTATAAAATTCTAAATGCTCATTGGGTCTGGACCTTAATAATCAACTTACTAGATCAGTGCTCTCCAAATTTTCCCCCATGGAGACTACCCATTAGTATTTCCACATATTAAACGCTACGTATGCATTTTACTATATATCTATTAGCACCATCAGTATTTGCTTAAATGATAAGTATTATTGCTTAATTTATACAGAGCAATATGTTTCGACCTCCCTTGATTATTTGCTGATTATCTGAGTTACGAAAAGGTACACCTATAGAGTATTTTGTAACATCTGGTCTTGTCTGCTTTACCAAATGAAAGTAATAAAAAAAATTTAAAAAAGAATATTATCGTGTGCGCATGAAGGAAATTCAAGTATTATTGAAAATAACATGACTTAGATCCAAATGCACCATTCAGTTACATTCACTTCCAATGCAGAAGTACATTTAATGATTTCTTTATACTTTTCAAAGGAGCATACATGGTGACCGCAATTTCAAATTCTTATTAAGATGACCGCAAGAGTCAGCTGACCCAAGAATGAAGCTATTTAATAGACCTTCTCGCATACAAACCTCCTGGGGGCGTAGATATTCAGTCTTAGTGTATGTACATGTACTACTGATATGGCCAACCTTAGCATTCCTGGATTGTTTAATGTGTAATATTGATGCGTCTAATCAGGCGAATTATACATACAAATATCTTGTTCTATGGTAACTCGTGAGAGTTAACCAACCGTAAACTTGGAGGCCGGATTTTTGGGAATAACGGCAAGGCATAAAATAAGCGCCATACTTAGATTCTGAGGTTTCTTTATGAGGGAATTCTAATACCTTGGTTTAGATTTTCGTGGGCATTTCCTTGAAGTTCTTCGATGGCTTTTCTTAAGCAAAACCCTAATAATAAAGAACCCCAATTCCAAGGACAAATATGGACATTAAATACTAAATAGTATTTTATCAAAAAAATATCTGACCAAATGAGTGTTTAAAACACAATTCATCCCCCACTCCTTAACAGATATATACTTTCATGAAAGGTCCGATTTTCTTTAGACCCAACCAGATATTCTCTGAAATTAGACACTTCTCTTTCGTTTCCAAATATAATCTCTTTTTCCGCATTTTAAAACAGGTAGCTATGTTGATGCATTGATTGGTATGGCTTCAGAAGCTCTCTGAAAGGCGACACCCTCTTAAGATACGTTTTAGAAAAAAAATGTGTACGAACTCTGACGCCCATCACAAATTTTACCAGATTTTAAGAACCCTAAACCATTCGGCCAAAAACGTGTAGTGGAGTCCGCACTTCGCCATGCCAATTCCTATGTCCTCCATCCTGAAAGGCATCGGACCTTTATTCTGTCTTATCTATCGTTCTTTTTAAAAACACTACAATGATAAACACCTTGAAAATGCTGCGTGAAGCTTTGATAATTAATTTTAATATTTATTCATTTTATTGTGTGTTCTATTTTCTTGTCTTGTGACGTCCGCTGCTGGCTGTGTGCTATTATGGCAATAAAAATGTTTATTATAATTATTACATGTGAAATATAGGCCAACTAAAAGTATGAACACAAATATGCCTAGTAACCCCTTTGCTTCTCATCAATTTAAAAAAAAAGACATATGTGAAAAAACGAACAAAAATAATGACCAACGTACATAAAACTCACAATTATTGAAAAAGAACTAATTTGAGAATGACGTTTCTTTTTCTTTGCCGTTGAGGTCAATCTTGTAGTACCAAAGCGGAGAATTGAAATGACCAGAAGGTGGCTATAAAAACTTGTATTTTATCCCTAAGAATTGTCTACTAATACTATGTCACTGCGTCTTTTGCCAAACTTGACTTCCATTTTCTCTGTTTTCTAGTTTTAAGAAACTGTACCTTAAAGCTTCAGTCTGATTGGTGAATCATAAAGTTTTCACTTGAAATTTCAATAGTGTTCAACAAAAAAAAAAGATTTAAAAAAGGATCCATTATTGCCGTTGTATCCTTTTGTAATGTTCATTTTATCAACAAATTGTAACTCATGCATAACAATTTGATTTAGCTTTTGAATGCAAACGGCTAGTTCTAGATGGCATTGTTTTTTCGTAAAGGCAACAATAAGAAATAGTTAACTACCTGCTTTCTTGCAGCGAGTCTTGCCCTCATCTCCTCTGCTTCTGCGCAAAGTTCCGTCTCAGCCTGGAGCTGCTCCGCAAGAACACTCTTTTCTTCGACAAGAGTCTGGAATTTCTTGTCTAGTTCCTGTACCTGCTTTGCCTGCATGTCTAACTTCTCCTTCACTTGCTTCAGTTCATCTTCCTTTTGAGTTAATTTCTCTTCCTGCTTTGTCACTTGGAGGAGTGGTTTCACTTTGGTGTAGAGTCTCCACCATTGCCAATTCCTCAGTTTTAGGTACGCAGTACAGTTACGCTGAATTATACGAATGGCGTTCAATTGTTGCACACGTTTCTGGAAATTTCTGGAAAAAAGAACTTCGGGTAATTGACTATTTCTAAAGACAACCAAAGCCAACAGCAAAAACACAAGTTGTTTTTTTTTTTCAAAATTCAGAAAAATTGAAGAATAGGAAGATATATCTTAGAACTAAGGATAGAATACGGTAGAGGTAACGGTAACGACAGTTGTCAAGTACAGTTCTGAAATAAAAGCGGTTCAAATACAGAGACAAACATTTCTGGCTTGAATTTCGAATTACAGTGATAGCCTATGTCATATGAAAAGTTTGCATAAATTGTGAACAGATAGTATAACTCGTATGAAAATATTTAAACACTGAATTGAGTAGGTGGAGGAGGATTCGCCATTGCGTTGGCCTAAGGTAGCTTGTTGCTACAATGAGTTTCTAGCAGTAGAAGAAGTAATCAGACCAAGTCCACCTTTCATGCCTATCATGTGTCTAAAATGTGAATTTAAGTAAGAGCATAACTTTCTTCTGAAATGTAACTTAGAACGCTGTTCATACGCGAGCACAAAATATTTTCCCCAATACACCCAACCTACACCCAAATTTATCCTACCCAACACTGTATCTCAGCCTGCGCCTATTTTGCCCTCCCTCCCTCCACTACTATACCTCAAGATATGAAAAAAATGTGTACTGCAACAGTTCCCCCATTTCCAGCAATCACTTCCTCTTTTTTCACTAATTAATTCTATGTTCTTGACGGTATTTGTTTTGGATCGTACATTTTATGTATATTCATCATGTTTATTCTTTGTATTTTTTATCACCTGTAATAATTTGCTATAACAAACACCAAGAGTTCTACACATATTTTTTGTCACCAAGCCAAAACCAGCAATACATTTTCTTGCTTTTGTTTGTTTGTTTTTAATAGAATTTTGAAGATTGTACCCAAGCCGATTAGAGCTTTGAAACGAATGAAAATTACGAGATTTGAAAATAAGGACACTGCTACGTCATATGTAAAAGATACTTCTCAAGAAACCAAATCTACAGAAAATGACTATCTCATTAAATCATTCCTCCATACCTTCCTTAAGATCAATCTTCAACCGTTAGTTATTTATAGGATTTTTTAGTTTACTTATATTATATTTATAAATTAGAAGAAAAAAGGGACGTTTTTACAGTTGCAAAAGCAGTACACTTAAGCAGCCTTAGTTCAGTCAAATCTGATATCACTGAGAAAAAAAAAAAAAAAAAAAAAAAAAAAAAAAAAAAAAAAAAAAAAAAAAAAAAAAAAACGCTATTTAGCATTTTCGTCAACGATCTGCTTACCACTACTATTTTCACAAAAATTAGCAAATTGAAGATAATACAAACATCTAAGCACCCAGCAGCGGTAATTCACGAAAATGAAATGGGTGGGTCTTTTAAAATGCAGGGGGGGGGGATTTTATTAGCTTTTTGAGTGAAACTACCAAAAACTTTTTTTAATCTAGAAGGGGAGACTCCTCAGCGATTAGTGTCACTATACGTGCCAATAAGATTTCTTCATTAGATTGGTTTTCACTCGGAAAAAGTGCTGCTGTCGGTAACTTAAATGTCTAGAGCTCAAGTGATAAATGCATCAAATTTTGGCACTAGTTGCATGTTACACTAACGATCGACGCGGATTCTTCCCTTGGGTTTCACTGAAAACAAAATGAGGCTATGAAACACCTTGTTAACACAAGGATATACATCAACATCAAATTCCTTGACAGCTACTTCAAACAAAAAAGAAAGCAGAAGTCCTTCCCTCTTGACTCGAAGCTACCTATTCCTCACACCTCACACCTGCTAATACAAGGGTTGCTCCTTTAGCTGATACTGATAACCCACGTAGCTGACGGTACATACTAGAAATATCCGTAGCTCCGCTCTTCAGCGAATCACCTGCGGGGTTCACGGCGTTCTTAGGTAGAAAGTGTTAACCGCAAATTCCATGTCTCCTCTGTGAATAAACTTTAGAAGTCATTGGTGACGGAACCGATTTCGGGTACAAAACAGCCCGCCAATATTCTTCTTCAAAAGAAGGGTAGGGTAGGCCATTTCCGTGTATCCAATATTCTTCTTCAAAAGAAGGGTAGGGTAGGCCATTTCCGTGTATCTGTCATTGGGTAGTCTTTGGAACTTCAACCATTATGCTGATCTGGTGTGCAAGCTCTTTCACTTTATCCAGCATCATAAAAACTCTAGGTCGCTCTTTTCACGTTGTTTCTCAAGAGTAATGAGAAGATAAGCAACTTGGGCGTCTCCCATACCAAGGTCAAAGTCTTTTTTTTAAATAGTCAACTGAGAGTATGTAGAATACCAAACACCGAATACCGGAGACACCGCAAACTCTGTATTACAGTAAGTAGAGTCTTTGGCGCAGCAAAACTTTCATTCCACTTACTAATGAATTCGAGGGCCTCAACGACTTTAGAAAGTTTGGACACAAACTGCATAAGAGACCCATGCCACTCGATCCACCTGGTCTCGCACATCTTCACAAACTGAGTTCTCAATACTTTAGTTAGGCCGCAACAACTTATTGAAGACCAACAACTTTTTTTATGATGATTATTGCGTTTCTGATCCAAGGAAAATTTGAGCTTTCAGAAAGGGAGAGATTCAAAGTATAATTAAAGAAGGAACATCGTTACGCTACACCTCCAGAGTTAGTTGATGCCATCACTGCACAACACTCAGCGTCAATTCCTGCGCAATCAAGTAGACTTAGACCCCACTTCTTTGTGGCGTGTAACTATCTGACTTATCACTTTTCGATTGACATTTGGTTCTTTGTCCGGTTTAGAATTTTCCAATGCACCTTCCTGCATATCAACAAATCCGATACAATCATCGCGTCTTTGAGTCTCAAAACCTAAGCTATGACTTATGAGGCTAAGGCTAGTCAATTGTTTCAACAAAAAAAAAAAATTGTAGTACTTAGCTTTTTTCACACGTTCGCTTTAAAATTTCAACAAGTCTCTTTTCCACAACACTTAATCACTTGACTCTGGCTCGCTTGACTTATATCCATTAAATTCATGCCTGTTGTTTTCAAACGCTTAAATAGGCCATCATCCCCGCTGTTCACACGATAACGCAAAAGTCCTCTGAAGTTTCCCTTGTTTAACAGGGGAGTGTGGTCGTTGCAAACGTCGCCATCATCCCTCTGACTTATAATCGGAATATCCTGCAGTCCGAAAAACACAATATACTCAAATAGCGACGAAGACCACACTGTCTTTCCATTAAAAAAAAAAAAAAATATATTTTTCAGTTGTCTTGTTTGACAATACACTCAACTATAGGTTTTAGCCGAGCTCTATTTCCATTCGCTTGTTTTTCACGCTGTTCATTTAATCCGTTATCCAAAGATTCGCCGGGTTTCTTATATGCCTTAAAAGAGAACTTTCCAACTCGCCCCTCCATCCCCTGTTAATAATTGGTATTACATTAGGGAAAATCTGTCTTAGTCAAATACTTAGATATGGAAGACACAGACTGTATATTTGAATATGAAATAAGCATAATATAAATATATATTGACTAAGCACAAAATATGCATGCAGAGATGGCGACAGTTTTTAATTGTCTTGACTCAAAACAAAAGATTACATTTAACTTCTAATAAAAGCTGTTTAAATTTTTTTTTTTTTTTTTTTTTTTTTTTTTTTTTTTTTTTTTTTTTTTTTTTTTTACCAAATATAATCAAAATACTTTTTGATAAAATAATGCAATATACTGTTCGATAAAATAGTTATGCTAGTGGGATCTTAACTAAAAGCAACTGAGGCGAATGTAGTTACATACACCTCCAGAGTTAGTCGCTTTTTTTTCTTCTTAGACATAAATAAGTAGAGGATCCCGTTGCCCCAAAAACCAGGTTCTAAAAAAATCGCACTTTCTAAGCAACTTCTCCCTCGTGTTTATATCTCCTTTTTTCACTTTTTTTTAAACAACGGAAGTATTCCTTCCATAAACATACAAGTGTACAGATCTGAATGAAATTTGTTTCTATGACATACATATACAAAAATTTCCTCCAACATACCGTATCTATAGACCTATTATTCTATTATTAAATAGGTTCCCAAAATTAAACTATTTAATAATCATTTGTTTCTTTATAAACGTATTCATCCTGGTCTCCAGAACGAATAAAGAGCCTTTGCAACATATTCGTTTAAATATTCAAACAGTCCACTGTTTCAAAAGAGTAGTTTTGTTTTTCCTGGTAAGGCAGCGGCTCATAAATTTGAATTTGAGAAAGTCTTAATATCATAAATATGAACAAGACAGGATTCTACGGAATTCTTTCAGGACTTTTTGGAGCAATTTAACCTCCTCAACAGCTTTTAAAAGGACAGTCTTCTGTTTCCCAGGCTCCCACCTTCGAAATCAGCACCCATGTCCAATATTATAAATCCATCCGTATATTCACTATTTTAAAAATTATTATTTTTATTAGAATTTCAACATGGAGTATTACAACGCAGCAAAATGTCAGTGCACCCTTGTCATCCCCTAGCTTCCAGGAACAGTGAAAAGTACACGAAAAGCTTAAAATTGGCAGACATGGAAAAATCTTTACAGGTATTATTACTACTACTGCAAACAATTCACTGCAGCACCACACCGCCTGTGGCCAAAAATAGCTACGCATTCTCCCCCTCCATCCCAATCTATTCAAAGCGTCCTTCTTTACACCCTCCAAAGAAATTCAATCTTACTTAAATCTTTTCTTGCGACATCCTCCCACCCCATTCGGTGCCAACTTGCTTTTTGTTTGCTTTACAAGTATTACCCCCAAGTTTTGTGAAATGGGAGCCCTAAGAGGAAATCGAATTGAGAAGAATTCATACTTCCTAGCCAAAAGACCGCGGCAATAGGCTTGAAAGTTGACAACCAGATCTGTGATCTTGAAATCCCTTTCTTCTTCAAGGTGAGCAAGGACACCGGCTCTAAAGAATATCTTCGATTGACCAATCCTGTATAGATTAGGATCTAATTCAATGGCATTGATCTGAAAAATCAAAGTAAAATTAGTATACAAATACCACTGAAGAATTTTGATTGGGGTATAATATCATAAATGGTTTTCCAATGGGTTCATTCTCTGTTTATTCCTCCTGTCTCCCTCCTCCTTGTCGTTTTTTTAATGTTTTTTTCTTTAGTGCTGAAGCCCGCTAGGTTACAGATTATTAGCCAATTCTAAATTAAACACATATAAGATTGGGCACGAATTTTCATTACAACAAACATTTTTAAGTTTCTGCTTTATTTTAAATACTAGAGTAAATGTATTCGAACAGTTTTTTTCAAATCTGTCATAAAATATCGGTCATTCTTTTTGTAAAAGGTTCAAAATTGTCAGCGTATCATAAAAATCAAATCACATAAGAAATTTTGGATAATATAAATAATAGTTCTAGGCGTTTACCCCCACCCCATGGAAAATAAGGCTTTCCAAATTTAAGACTTTTATTTAATTTTTTTTTTCGTAGGGGGGATGAATTTCGGTACTTGTGGATTATGCGCCACTCACATAAGTTTACACTGTGTAAAAATCGACAATAAAGCGGTTTCTTCGTTAGTTTCTTTCAGCTTAGCGCGTGACAAGACAAAGACAAGTGCCAGAATAGATAGGAAATATATAATTTGGGCTATATATTTGCACATAAGGGGGGAAGGGTAAAGTATTAGGACAGTTTGAAGTCAGAAAACAATTCTTACTTCATAATATGCAGAATAATTGTCTCCTGACTTCAAACTGTCGAAGTACTTTACCCCCCCCCCCCCAAATATGTGCAAATATATAGCCCAACTATTTCATATATACGTCTTTTTTTAACTATTTCCCATTTCTCGCACGAAGTCGAATCTTGGGTATGTGCCTAATCACAGGGATGACATATCACCAAAGTACACAAAGAATAAAATATACGAAGTTAGATATAATTCACAAAAAAAAGAGAACACTGAATTTGTTTTGAATTCAACACTGAAGTTGATCAAATCCACTCTTATTTCAGATGAGAATGTAATAATATTTATTAATTGACTAAGTTATTTGCTTGTAAGAATACAATATGTATCTATAATGTCTAGCATGGTACTTCTTGCAATTATTCTTCATTTCGCTTTGTACCATGGGTAAGCTAAGGTTTATTCAGGGCTAAAGATGAAAAATTGGATTCATTCTCCAATAGTTTATAGTCTTATTTCTCTATTAGAGAAATTAAAAAATATGGATTTATTTAAATCAAATACCTTTCAAAGTCTTTTTTCTTCAATTCTACGAAAATTGTGCGACGATTATTACTATTATCTTTTTCATGGCAAGGCAGAATATATCTTGAATAATACACCCATACATACCATCTTTTCACACGCAATCTTTCCATCCATAAATCCTTTGGGAATAACATTCGGAGTCAGCAATTCGTACCGTTGCCTGAATTCTTGAAACGGGATGCGATTTGGGAAACCCTGGCGACAAATTCGAATTCCTTCTAAAACACCATTACAGCGAAGTTGATCTAGCACAAGAACAGCATCGATTTTTCCCGATTTCTTTTCATGATTGGGTATAATACACCGAACGAAGTTGGGACTTGTATTTCTAAGTGTCGACATCAATTTGGCCAGCTGCTCTTTGTAGAGCTGTGAAACAGTACGAAACATGCCTTTCCTTGTTCGGGCTCCGAATTGAGTATCTGTCATGGCTTGTTGAGCCATGCCAACAATCTCAGCTAAAAAGAATTAAATATAGTATATCGCAAAGTATTAATCATCGACCAAAAAAGCTGAGCGATATACAATCAGAAGGCAAGCGCGTGCAGTGCTGAGCTATGAGTAAAAACCACCTCTTCAACCCCAAAAAGAGAGTAAAAGAAAAGGGTAGTTACATAATTTGTGCTAACAAAAGGGTTAGCTTTATCTTTCAATAGCTTAAGACGTGGAAATATGGTTTTTGAGCTCTTTGCATAAACAATTCTGCGAGTTTGCGCTTCATTCATGAAAACTGCAGTGTGTTTCTGAACAATACAAACTTAATTCGGTATGCAATGTGTAACTTTATGTTGCGCATTATTTTAACAAAAATTATAGAAGTTTGTGGCCCCAGCTATGATTAGTTTTCCTACAACCTACGAAATAAATACTTATATGGAAGTTTAAACAATATATAAAAAAATTCCAGAAGAAAATTCCTCTCTTTCCAACTAATCTTTGTAGAAAGTCCAAGATTAAGGCAAAAAAGGGCGAAAAAGGGTAAAAACTCAACGGCTGAACAGTAGAAATCTCTTTGACACCAAAATATTCAGAAAAAAAAACTCATTAACACACCAAAAATTAGCTGAATTCCCCTGAGAAAAAGTAGCTATTTTTTTCTAGGCCTAAAATGAACAGCTCGAAAAAAGTCTAATTTAAATTTCTACACTACTTTCGTGAATTAAAAAGCCATTTCCACATGACTCAAGTACAACACATCAAAAAATGACATCAGAATTATAAAAATCATCACTAAGTGTCCTCTTTCAACCCAAAGCAAGGTCAAAGAGGATATGTAATCCCTTTTTGATTTGTGCAGCATTTTATGAATTTGTAGGTGTTTTTAATTTAGAAAATAGACATCAGAATTGCAGGAAAAAAACTCTTTAAGCATGTCATTATAACACGAAGCGAGATCAGAAAGAGCAAAAATAGTATCAGGAGGATGCTGCGATTCAAAGAGCGTTTCAGTTCAATTTCATTCTTACGCTACTTAACCAGTTATTCTTCTTTTTTATTCTGAACCTAGTATCACCTACCGTCCTCTGTTCACAGATGCCCCCTCTCTCACAACGTACATTCAGTCCACCGCAAGCACCCTTTAAATTTTATCTTTCTTCAATTATAGACTGTGCCATTAGTCTCATCTGAAAGGCAGAAAAAAGACAATGGGAATGGACTACAGTTAATATACTTACTGGTGAGAATTATTATTTGAATGCATAATTATTATTATTGAATGCAGAGAATGTACTTTTTTTACAGACGTTTATTTTTCGATTCTGACAGTGACGACACATCCCTAAATACCGTAAAAACGAATTAAATTAGTAGATATGATCCAGTGCGTTTAAGTCTAGTTCCCAGATTTATTAAGAAGTAAATGACTTATATAGATTAAAATGAAAAAAAGAAAAGGTTGAAAGTTGACTAAGGAAGAAGCCTGAAAGTACAGAAAACTGGGTGTGAAAATGTATCTGGGATCTTTTTTTTGGCCTGGTTTCATTACTATATAATGTTTGTAGCGCGCATAGGAGGAACAATTATAGAATTCCTTCCGCTGTATATTTATCAAAAAAATGTTACCTACCAATTTTCTCTCGGACCATAAAAAGAAAAGTTTTAGACAAGAAAAGCAGGTAAATACAAATTCTCAGAGAGTATTAATAGGGTGCATAAATGCAAATTAGAAATCAGTACATGTAGAAATTACATTTAGAGTACAAACACAGAAAAAAAAAATCCACATAGCCAACTAAACTACACTGTTCCACTGTGAAATCAATAATGAAATTTGTTAACCTAGAAATATTAGCTGTCACGGATCTCTATCAATGTTCGTAGCATAGAAACTTCTAGTCTTACTTAGCTGCATTATCATGCCCCTCCCCCCTTCATCGCAAGAGACATTTTTTTGTCACCTGTATCACTTGCTTTTTGAACTTGGTTAGCCTTTTAAGTGATAAGGGAGTCAAACAGTGATTCTAAGGCAACACATAAAATAGGCAATAATAGGCAACACATAAGGCAACAATAAAAAAAGAAGAAAAGGGATTAGAAAGGAAAGGAAAAAAAGAAAAACTTTAGTAATTTAAATCCTTTCATTAGAAAGGATTATCCTCTCAGAGGATAATCCTAAGAGGACTCTAGAGGATCCCCTAAGAGGACTTATCCTCTCAAAATATGACAAATTCCTCCACCCACTTTGAAAATATTCCATCTAGGTCTACTGCCCCTCATGTTCAATATTGAAATTGTTTGAGTAAGAGAAAGTACAACTATAGAGAAAAGTTATGCATGCATCCCCTGTTTACAAAGAAACCAAATGTGTATTATACTTAGATGTGCATAAGCATACCAGATAGAATTGGATTCTCTACACACCTGGACATGGTTGCGACGGAGTTAGAGGATATGGGGGCTAAGGCGCTTTGATTGCAGAAAATCACCCGTTTTCCAAAGCTAAATTAAAAGTACTATACACTATACTACTCTTTCGACTACTACTACTACTAACAACTCACCACAGCACCAAACCACCTCAGGCCAACACAGCTATGCACGCTCCTCCTCCATCTCAAACTATTCAAAGCCTCCCTCTTTACACCCTCCAAGGAAGTGAGGGTGTAAAGTACTACTCTTTCAGTGAGGATGAAACTTGATAGGGTCTGATAGCCAAGGCAGGGGTCGATAAAAGTCAGAAAAATCACGAAAAATTAAAATTTTTCAATATAATATAATTACCATCTTTCCAGATTAGGGCAGTAAAAGAATCCTGAGAGGACTGCAACAAGGAGACAACATTTTCGTTCAATGGGTCCATGTTTTTCATTAGCCATTGTGACGCTGCGTAATCGACCTAAAAAGTTTATTTAAAGCTTACATGGATTTAATGTGACTTCAGAGGCTTGTGAAAAATGAAACTGAAATATTTGTCAAAAAACTGATTCAAAAGGCTAAAAACCCCAAGATCCTGAAGACTATGATTGGAAGACAATGTCTTCTATATGCTTAATGACGCAGTTTCAAGGTTCACGTGACCTCGCTTTATTGTTAAGGAGAGGCTCTCTAGTTCACTTTGTTTTTCAAGGTTTATCTTTAGATAAGCTGTTAAGGGACGAATGATGAATTAGTAGTTCGGGTTGGAAACAAGAAATTTTATGGACAATCATGGAAATAGCCTAATTTTATTTTATTTTTGCATTTCTTCTAGTGATTTTTTTTTTTATTTCACTGGAATTTTGTGACTTTTGCAATTCTAACGGTAGTAATTTAATTTCACGACTAAACGTTATAGTAAAACTGTAATCCTGATTTTGAAGTGAAAGTAAATATGAACGAACCAATCTGCCATACAATTTCACATATCAGAATGTCAATAAATCAGTTCGCTAGACACAAGACTTAAGACAGCTTTGGGTAACGCTGATGTTCTATAGAATTATAGACACAAAAACTTTTGCTAAATCATTTTTTAAAAGTTTCTATTTTCATTAAATCTATCTAAGGGAAAAACAAAATTATAGTCATTTTTAATTTAAAATTTGAGTTGTCTTCAATAATACCAGTCATTTTAATATTACAATGAAAATTAAAAAACACACAAATCCAGAAAATTTCACATAACACAGTACCAATAACTCAGTTCGTTAAACACGGGACATAAGACAAATTTGGGTAAAAATCAACCGATCGTTTTATAAAAGCTTCTATTTCTTTAAATCCAACTAAGGGATGAACCAAAATTATAGTCGTTTTGAATTTAAAATTGGATTTTCTTCAATAATGCAAATCATTTTAACTTCGTAAAAACATATATGTATAAATACCAGCTATTTTAAGACTGGTATTTATAGCAACTTCGTAAAAAAAAACACACACAAGCACTGAAAATTCAGCTGAGGGAACAATCTTTTAAGAGTTTTCAGTGGTGACTGGAAAGTTAATGTTCAAAATGTGTACCAACGCTTGACCGTTACAGAGGGAGATAAGTTTAAAGTCTTAAAGTCACCCTTAAAGTCAAGAACTAACATTCCACACGAATTTCATATTATGGGTAAGAAATCTTTCAAGCAATTTTCGCTATTAAGCTTTGTTTTGGTAAAAGCAAAGAAGAGTGGCTTTGTGCCGCATCAGCTTCGGTAACATGAGATGAGTTACGTCACGATTTGTTTTTGTAGAACTTAAACTTACAGTCTATCCGATCCAACTCAGCGAATCCTATCATTTTTCTCATATCTTGTTTAGCTTTAATTGTTTATTTTACTTCCGAAGTCCGTTATCATCTTTTCTTCATTCACAAAATAATTTGGAAATGATTCTTTTGATAAAAATTTTTAGTGCCGTATTTGAGATAAAATAAAAAGAATTCCTTGAACAAGCTCAGATGGTTAGTAAGAATCAAATTACCCACAACGCATTTTTTTTATTTTTTTCACTTCCCTGTAAAATATAGCTGTGTGAGATAACACTTTCTGAGTTGCATCAGCCAAACACTGAAAATTATCGTTCTATTTAAATAAAACATTCAGGACTTCAACCGAGAAAAATTGTTTTTATTTACAGTAATCAATGGATATTTTGTTGTTATGTTTAGTATTAATATTAATGAATAGGGAATATATGTAATACCCTGGTAAGTCACTTAACTGCTAAGATGCAAATTTGGATTCTGAACGGCCCGAATGTCTCACGAAGAAAATTATCCAAAATGCTTAGAATGATTGTTGGCATCATTTCGAGCCCTACCAATTTCTCAAGCCCTACCTGAACCCTACCAATTCCTCATTTAGAGCCCTACCAATTTCCTCAAGAAGAAAGGATGATAAACTGTCCGGTTTTTGTTAGACTTTGAAACACGAGATTGGATAATAGTCATTGACCCAGCTTTATTCAAACATATTTTTATAAAAGAAAAATACGATGTTAAAAGAAATACAAGGTTAGTGGCGAGTCAATTCCCAGGTAATATAAAGTACAGATGGGGAGACAATTCTTAAAATTTAAGTAGGGAGAGGGATGCAAATAGTATTCTATGTGCGTTACGGAAGAGTTCTCTATCATAATCTCTCAAACTATAACTGCCTTTTACGAAACAATACAAGGCAATACGACGGATTTATATATTAAAAATGTAACGGAAGAGACAAAAAGAAGAAGAAGAAGAAGAAGACCGTGACAGAAAAGCATAGGACAAGACAAAATATTAGGAAAGATTTTAAACCAAAAGAAAAGAAAACATTTGCACAAAAAGCCACAAACGACTTCAAGACACGCGATTGGGTACAATTCTTTGACCCCCCCCCCCTTTACTTGGACATGCATTCATAAAAGAAATACAAGGTTAGTGGGATGTCAATGCCCAGGCAGCACAGGTTGCGGATGGGTAGACAATTCTTAGAATTTAAAAGGGAGGAAGGGCAAAAAATAATATTCTATGTAGGGTACGGAAGAGTTCGTTGTCTTAACCTCTCAAATTGTACCCATGCCGTTCATCAAACTATACAAGGCGGGAGGCGTTCTACTATTATATTTTTTTTATATATTAATACATACTTATGGCAAGGAACAGGTAACATAGCGGACAAAAAAAGGCTCGAGAGAGAAAAAAACTCAGGACAAAGCGAAATATTAGGAAACATCTTAAGCCGAAAGAAAAGAAATCACTTATACAAAAACACAAGAAATATGGAAAAAATATCTGAAAAAGATGAATAAATATTGAAGCAGTAGATTACTTACGCGACCAGCATAGTGGACTAGAGCAAAATCAGCAACACCTCGAAAGTCCGCCTTCACATATTTGGGATGAGCACTATGAGATGTCACCAGCTTCTCAACAAAAGTTTTATCTGTGGCTTTCGGAAACCAACATTCTTCATCCAATAGGGCCATAATGCCCATGGGCTAGAAATCAATACAGTAATTTAGCATAAGATGTTGAACTAAAATACGTTGGAGGAAAAATCAAAAGATTGGCAGAAGAAAATGAAGAGGAATAGAACCCAGGCGAGAGACTCTTAAATATTTTTCTATGTTGTTTAAATGTTCAATTCAGTTGTGACATTAAAAATGAAAAAAAAAGGTGTGATACAACATAGCTGTTCACCTGGGACCGGAAGTTTTGTTTTAAACCTTCAGGAGAAATACTGCCCCCCTTCCCCCATTCCTAAGTAAAAGGTCACACCTATACGCGCTACCAAATTTTGTAGATCTAATTATTTCTCTATATTTTACCTTCTTAAAATATGGTCATTAAAAATCTTTAAAATATGACTATTTGAAAGAAAAATCTTCGGGTCCTCCGAGAAACTACCAAACAGTAAGACAATCCTCTAAGGATATGAGCTATATTAAACGAGTTAAACTACCAAACTTAATATAGGTATATCAAAATTTTATTGCAATTATTGCATTCTTCCCTTTTATTTTCTCCCCTCTCCCTAGATTTGAAAAATATCCTCTTTCGGTATTTTCCTAGAAAAATGAATTTTCTGGTATTTCCATTAAAAAGATAAAAAAAAACAACATCAAAATGGCATCCTCCAATATTTAGAAAAAAACATATTTTGCCCCCTCCTCATTAATTTTCATGAATTGATGCCACGGCTGTAACTGTAATACAAATCATAGTTAGTATTAAAATAACAATTTAACAAAAAGTCTGTGTTAATTCGGTCAACTTCTGTTAAATACAAAAATATTCTGTGCATTTTCCACATACTTAAAGCCCAGCAAATTGTTTTCTTTTTTTTCAAAATTCCTGATATACCGTTTTTTCAAACTTTCAGAGATACATGGAAAAAAAATTCGAATCACAAAAACCCAGGGTTAATACAACTGTGTTTTTGCAACAAAAACAGATGTTTTCGTGTTTCCATTTCTATCTCATCCACTTATTGTATCAAGTTTCATCCGTTGAATGGTTCACAAGATATCTTGAAATATCACAAATAAGCTGTTTAAAAACATTTCCAAAAAACTGCAGATTAATCAGAAAATTAAACGATTACTTATTGATTTCTTTTCCTGTGTGAAGCTTTTTCTAATTTCAAAACTTCTTGATTTCTCTAATTTCAAAGCGCTACCACTTTAGTGGTAGATTTCTGTGTATCTTTTCCCCCGGGAGTCTTGTGTAACAAAAGTGTTATAATTAATACAAGAAAGATTGGTTTGTATTTCTAACTGTGCGATTGTGGTTCCTTTAATGACTTTTATTGCTAGAAAACTTCATAAAACAGAAAGTGAAAACCACCTAAGACTAAGTGTTGAAAACTCCCGTGGTACAATTATTTGGTTATAGCCCTCCTTCCTGAATTAATTTCTGGGTGCATCCATAACCATGATCATGTCTTTTTTTGACAGTTTCCCGATATGAACCAACCACAAAGATACGAAGAAAAAAATGCTCTTTGGAAAACCAAAACCATGACCCAAAATCTAATTGCATTTGGATTTAATATTTTATTAGTTGTATACCATATATTTTGGTAGTTTCATAATTATACAAAAAGAAAGTTCATCGTAACATCCAATTTATGACAAGACTAAATAATGTAATGGAAAAACCACCATATATCTAAATACATCACACTCGTTCTATTTCCGCAATTTCAGCTAAAAACCCAAGAGCCTTCAGCAAATGTCAAGAGAACTAAAGTCATTAGTATTGCATACAATTAATTAGATAGATAATCCCATATAGATAATATAGTATAATATGGATAATATATTATTATAGATAATATAGATATAACAGATAACCCCATATAGATAATATAGTATAATATAGGTAATATTTTATTATAGATAAAGTAGATAATATATGGATAAATAATAGATAATAGAGATATAATAGATAATACCAATTTCATGTAACTTTAATTTACTATATTGTAGTTAAGTCCAACGAGGCGAATAAATTCAAATGAATTCCCCACCATTCTAGCTGATACCATGCAGACAAGTAATCAAAATATTTTTTTGGGGGAGAGGGTTGGCGACATCGAGAAAACACAAAAATAAGCAACTTGTTTGGCAAATAAAAGAAAATATTAGCGATATTCAAGTATCCATGAAGAGAAAGAGGACCCAGCACCTTCCTCCTTCCATGTGGCAAAGTTTTAATGTAAAAGAATGTAAAAATCTACTGGAAATGCAGCAATTACTGACGGTTGTGATCATCTCGTTCAAAATGACCGCAAATAGCACTGATGTCGTTTAGGTCAAATTCAAAGTGTTTTAACTAAGATAGATTAATTTACTTTTTAGAAATTAAATCATTCTAAAAGTCAGATGTTAAAAGTGAGCAATGGTGCTCGCGAAATGTTAATTTGCTACTATTCTGCCATCCCCTCACGCCATAAATTGAGAAAATACACATACTGAGCTATGTACCAAAGACAATTTGACTCTCGGATTACAATTAAATAAAAAAAAAAAACGTTTTTTTTAACTGAAAGTAAGGAGCGACACTTAAAACTTTGAACGAACAGAAATTACCCCGTATATGAAAGGGGCTGTTCCCTCCTCAACGCGCTCTTTACGCTAAAGTTGGACTCTTTCTCTCAACTCAACTTTTTAAAACAGTAAAAACTTTTAGGGGGTGTTTCTCCCTATTTTCTAAAATATGACAAATTTTCTCAGGCTCGTAACTTTTGATGGGTAAGACTAAACTTGATGAAACGTATATATTTATAATCAGCATTAAAATGCAATTCTTTTGATGTAACTATTGCTATCAAAATTCTTTTTTAGAGTTTTGGTTACTATTGAGTCGGGTCGCTCCTTACTACAGTTCGTTACCATGAACTGTTTGAAAATTCAAGAGATGTACTATTGTAGAGTTGAGAGTTCGTAAACTCTTAGTTTCTGCAAAAAACAATATGACTACACAATTTTCGTTGGGATCAAAGAACCACATACCGTCTCAGTTCACAGCCACCTATGTGCTCAGTGAACTATTCAATTTTCAATTGATAAAGGTTCCTTCGCTGTCTTAATTAAAAGGTTTATCGGTTTTTATCTTTTTCATTTTATTCGAAATATAAAGTGATTTTCAAATACTAAAAGCAGAAAAAAGAATAATAACAAAGAAATTCTAACAAAGAAAAAAAACATGAAACCTCGAACATGTCATTGGTCATTAAAAAAAAATAATAATAAAAAAAAATGACCGATAGGTCATTACCAAAAAATTGGTTTTTCGATCGGCATGTTTTAGGCACGACATAGTAAAATATAAAAATCCATAAAAAATTCGATATTAAGATAAAAATTACTTTTATCTTTGACCCTCCCCCGTCTCTCAAATTTGCCTCCCACGGGACGGTTCAAATAATGCAAGAAAAATAACAGTTAATAAAAAATACTGATCAATAATAATAAAAATACCTAGAAAAATATCTTAAAAAAAGTATCTAAGAGCTAAAGATTTGACTAGTCTTAATAACAAATCAGTGACAAAATCCCTGCCCTTGTCCTTATCTGGAAAATGAAATCCTTATCTAGTAACGAAATTCTTGTTAGATCACATTTCATGAGCCAAAGAAGGCACATCTTTTATTCCCGCCTTCAAAATATTTCAAAAATCCTGTTTCTCGTAACTTGTTAAGAGAACATACTACACGAAAAAGATCACATATTTGGCCATAGGGTATATCTTATTGATTATTACCTTTGCGATCTTCCAAGGCAACCTCTGTGTTGATTAGGCTAATATACCGCAATTACTTGCACTTATTTTGTAGATAATTACCAGATACATGGGTAGTTAGTACACAAAGATTTTCCAGAGAAGGACGCACTTACGCAAAATGAACAAAAACCAAATTTTTTCAACAGAATGTAAGGAGGGACATTAAAAAATAAAGCGAACAAAATTATTACATATACGAGGGGATTGCCCCTCCTCAACATCTCACTTTTAATGCTGAAGTTTGACTTTTTGTTCTGATTATTTAATAATCACTTCTGAAACACAAGGGCCGTTTAATTAGAATAATAAGTCTTATTAAAAGTTACAAAAAAACTTTAGGTTAAAGAGTGAGGTATTGAGGAGGAACAACCGCCCTAATATGCGTAGTAAATTCTGTTTGTTTTAAGTTTTAATGTTGCTCGTTACTTTTAGTTGAAAAAATTGTTTTTTATTCAGATTTAATTTCTAATCATTTTTATATAAATGTTGGAAAATTCAGCTACCCTTCATGGAAGATTCCCTTCCCCCGCGGAAAGATCCTCCAACTTCATCCCCCACCCCCGAAAAAATCGATATACTTCACAATAACCAATAATAAATGTAAGCAATGGGTAAAGTTCATAGACTGCAGCCCTTCCTCCTGGGGCTGTGGGCGGTCAAGTCTGGGAGCGGGGGCTAGCGGCCCTCCAATATTTTTAGTGACTTAAAAGGGGCAATGTAACTTTTGATTTCTGATACAATAAACCCTCTCTTGATCTTCTAGGATCACTAGTTCGATAAGATCATCCGTATGAAAAAAAGCATCTTGTGCTCTTGCGTCAGAGAGAGAGAGAAAAAAAAAAAAAAAAAAAAAAAAAAAAAAGAGAGAAAAAAGCAAAATTCCTCATTTTTGTGTATAGGAGCTTGAAACATCTACAGTAGAGTTCGGTGATATTCTGAGTAAGATTGTAACATTAAGATCGCTTAATGTTTTGGGACTATTTCCCCCTTATTCAAAATTAGGCAAATTTTCTCAGGCTCGTAACTTTTGATGGTAACATCAAACTTGATAAATATTACATATTTTAAATAAGCATCGAAATTTGATTCTTTTGATACATCCATTTTTATGTTTCTTAAAGTTTCGGTTACTATTGAGCCGCATCGCTCCTTATTTACAGTTCGTTACCAGGAACTGCTTGACAAAAAAGTCACTGTCATTATTTTTTTTTCATCAGTAAAACTAGTGGTAACTATGTCTTCGAACACAGAAAAAGAATATACTGGGAGAGATCCCCCTTTTCTGTACTATCACTCTAAAACACCCCTCCACCCTTGAGACATTCGTAATTATTGAGCAGAAGAGACTCTCTTTTCGTGTTTCAGTCACTTAACCCTTCCCCAAGTAATCCTCTTATACTTCTTAAAATTTTACATGTGCATCAATAGAACCAATCCAAGAGAGGACTATATATATATATATATATATATATATATATATATATATATATATATATATATATATATATATATATATATATATATATATATATATATATATATATATACAAAAGAAGAAAGGAACAGGATTCATTTTTACTTTATTTTCCGGAGTACTAAAAGAAAACAATAAACGGTTTGGTTATATCCATTACGTGAAGTATCACCAACCCATCATCAAGAAAATGGAAAAGAAGAGGAAACGAGAAAAGGAGAACCAAATACCGCTGGATAAAAGAAATAAAAGAAGAAGAACTTAAAATATACATTAGAAGAGGATTTTGTATATTTTCACCATTATAGTCTATTTTTGAAAAAAATAAAATAAACCCCATGGTCAAATACCAACAACTAACTACAATTAAGTTCCCATCTGCTGGTGGTATTCTGGTTTAAAACAGACCTGAACACCTTCCAATAGCAAAGCGAACTCATAGACTCTCTTTTCTTATTTATACTTTTATTTCACTTCATATTTATTTTACTATAACTATCCATTTCTATTCATTACTATCAATTAATTAATATTTTTGCTATTGCTACAACAATCACCTTATTTTTCTATTTATCTAACACTATTGATCCCTAATAAGGCAAAGAAACTATCGCACCTTCTCGATAAGATCAATGGTGGGTTGTAAATCCAAGCCAAAATCAATGAATTTCCACTCTATACCCTCTCGTTGATACTCTTCTTGTTCTAGGATGAACATAGTATGATTAAAGAGTTGCTGGAGCTTTTCATTAGTGTAGTTGATACAGAGTTGTTCAAAAGAATTCAGTTCAAATATCTCAAAACCAGCCATATCTAAAATTCCAATGAATGATGCACCTTGTCTCTTGGTTCTATCTAGAGACTTGTTGATTCGGTTTACCAACCATTTGAACATCTTTTCATAACATGCCTTACATATGGCTTCTACAGCAAATTCGACCTGTAAAGAAATATTAATTAGTTTTTCAATCAGAGAAAATATTTCATAGTTTAAAACTCAGAAAAAGAGACATAGAACAAAAAAAAAGATAAATTAAATTTCGTATTTAATTACCCTGTAGTAGCAAAGGTTGGACGACTGGCTTGTCGCTGTAAAAACACATCCAGTAACTGAAACGTTGATTTGACGCAGAGACAAAATGAACAAACAACAAAAATAAAAAAAAACAAAAAAAGATGATACACAAAAGGCTTAGCCTTTAACAAGAGTGTCATATAATATTTGCCATATAGACAGTGAAAGACGTGACATAGAGGCACATTATACCAGGACTAGCTCATTATCTGATGTAAGGGGTCACTCAAACAGAGAACCATGAGAAGCTAAATGGAATTGCTCAGCGTACAATGTATGTAACATAGATTACTTCTAACCAAGTATCCTCATTCTGATTACCATCTACAAACATGACCGACCCTGGGAGGATTCAAAGGTTTTCTAATAGACACTGAGAGATGCGATACTAGTTCCTTTTAGAATAGACGAGACATAGAGAGTAGAATATAATTTCTACTCTAACAGTTTTTCCAGCAACTATTCAGATAGTTGAGAAAGATTTGTTCAAGACAGAAAAACTCTGACAGGTTCAACGGTCACCAAGACTAAAATTCCAATGCAACTCACAAAGAGTATCTTGAGAGAGTACCAGTATTTTTAAATCATACAGAATAACCCTTCTTGAACCTAGATGGGGCGCAAGTTTTCGCACTTGAAACTACCATTTACAATTTAGATTGGTGGTAATAGCCGTCTAATATTTTTTTTATAGAATACCATATAAAGAACACCCTCTAGTGGGAAGACTTCCGTTTTCTTCTCTATTTACTCAACAAGGACAAAATTCAACCCTACTTGTTATTTTCAATCAAACCAAAAAGACTGTTTTACTTTGGCACTGTTATACTCATATAAAAGAAACTTCTAATGAATAGTTGCAACTATTCAACGACTGCTCTGACCTCTCATGCCTCCCTTGTGTCTTGGCTCTTTCGGCGTCTACGAGTAGTGAAAATTTCCATTGGGCTTTGGAATACTTCGAACGCAGGAAGAGATTTCTTCATCTGTAACTTCAACTCTAGAAGAGCAATTATCCGCTGACACAAGGTTGTAAATGACAAGGTCACTGACTAATAGTTGCAACTGTTCAATGACTGCTCTGACCTCTCATGCCTCCCTTGTGCCTTCGCTCTTTCGGTGTCTACGAAAAGAGCTAATGCACTGCCGACTGCTGTCAAAAAGCGTAACACAAAGCTACACAACGCCTTTTTAACCAAGAATGTGTGAGGCTTTTTAGAATTGAACAAGGGAGGATTCCAGTTTGGAAAGAGATTTGGCTAAAATTTCAAAATGAAAATAGTGAAGATGGAACAAATATTATTTCTGGAATAAAAGAAGGAGGGCCTCTATAGTTATTAACTCGTATCTTCTGAACAATAACGGAAGAGTCTTCTATCCTCTGAACAGGATATTATCACGTTAAAATATTCTTAAAAATAAATTATTTTAAGGACCAGTCTCATTTAAAAAAATGTTTAAACTATCAAACTCAAATACAGGAAGATTAGGGGATTTATCCTCTAGGTTCCTCCACCCAAAAAAAGACAATTTGCGAGATATCCTTAAAATACAACCGTGGATTTTCATTATAGACGGAGGTGCCACCATTCCTTCCCTCAATTCCTTACTTCATAACAAAGCAATATACGCTACTAAGTTTGCCATTTATTTTCTTAAGGAGACATTTATCACCACCCTTAACTGAACTAGTCATACAAACGCCCTACACCTCCCCCTCCTATAAATGAGTCTTAAATCCACACAAACTGGAATTTAGTCTAAAAACATAGCTTACATTTTAATTTAGCAAGTTCACACATCTTAAGACTGATAGATGAATGTATTTGACACTTGTTATATTTAAATAAATAAATGTAACCCCCCACCCGCCAGAAGAATATACTGGCCCAGCGTTTTTGACCCTAAAGATTTTGGCTGTTTCCAGCTGTTTCCCGTTATTAAATACGTTTTCTTTTCTTCTTTTTTTAAATCACTTTCAATAGTCAAGGTAAGGTCGTATTATCTATTATAATAGTGATTTAAGTATCACTAATGAGATAAGATTTACAACGTCTCAAGTTACTGGCTAAATATTCGTTACACAACAGACTGGTTCTTTTTCTTCCATCCTGAGATCGGCATTAAACCTAAAGCAATTATTTTGGTAAAAGAGGTCTTCAAAAAGGAGCTAATATAAACAGTCACTCAAAACTGACATTAATTTGTGGGATAAAAAGTTCTTGGTATCTAACTGGCTATTAATAGTTTTAAGATTGTTATGTCGTTACGCAAAAGTCTGCGTAATGGGGGATTTTTCCATCGACTTTCATTGCGAAATATGAGCCTTTCAGAATCCAATCTGACCAAGTCTACTTTTTGGATTTTATAAGGATTTTCCCACAAAGAAGAATAAAAAATGAAAAAAAAAAAGAACTAAAACGTCAAGGAAATTTATAGCCCGGAAACACATTTTTAAAGACGCTTTGATTTGGAACAAGCCATTTCTAGAATCCACTTAAATTACCAAAGACATTAAAGCAAAACATATTTGCTCCCTGAACCCATCTTACGTCTAACCATACCTGAAAACCACGATCTCAGAGACAGTCTCAGAAACAGTGATTAAAACCGCAATCAAACCATCTAATTTTGTAAAAGCAAAAAGAGAAATCTAAGAAAATGGCAACAATTATCTAAGAAGATTTTTCTTATAGATGTTCCAAATTACGAAGTTTTTTTTTTTTTTTTTTTTTTTTTTTTTTTTTTTTTTTTTTTTTTTTTTTTTTTTTTTTTTTTTTAGTGATACCACGCTGAACCGTAAAAATAAATAAGCACGCTAAGTAGTTAAATTTTATCTTTGGTAAAAAAAACAAACATTAACAATCATAACCAAAGAAACCTCATGTTCATAACATGTTCATACCCAAAGACACCTCACATTCAAATGAAAGCTACACCTTCTTCATCTGTTTGGTGCCAAACGTTTTACCTCCTCTTTTGTCCACGTCTGTTTTTCTTGTTCTAGACAAGACGTCTCTTTTTCCTGTCCTTTTCCTTGAAGCTAGAACTTCTCCACTGCATAATCACATGTTTCTGATACTCGCAAGGGAGCAAACGTTTTTTCATGAATATCGGTCGACAGGTTCTGCTGCTAATATGTATATTAATTTTGACCGATTGCAGCTTGAAGTTAAATGTTCGAATAAAAGTGATTTTTTCTTTCGAAATGGATAAATACAAAAAGCAACACCCAGTGATTCTACAGTAGTCAAACATTCGTGGTAAGGAACTGTAAGTAAGGAGCGACCCGGCTCAATAGCAACCGAAACTCTAAAAGAATCGTTTGTTATGATGTTTGTCAAGTTTAGTCTTACTCATCAAAAGTTAAGAGCCCAAGAAAATTTGCCTTATTTTCGAAATAAGGGGGAAACACCCATTAAAATTAATAGATTCTTAATGTAAATCATACCATCAGATTCAGAGCATCAGAGAACCATACTGTAGAGGTTTCAACTTTCAAGTTCCTATGTACATAAATGTTGAATTTTGTTTTTTGTTTGTTTTTTTTTTTTTTTTTTGCCAGAAGACAAATTACGGATGCGTGTTTATTTATTTTTTTTTTTTTTTCCAGGGGTACCGTATTAAATAATGGCCCCAGAAGATCGAGAGAGGTCGTATTCGAACGCAAATTAAAACTTTTACTACTCTTTACGTGACAAAATGAAAGAGGGCAACTAAGCCCCCTCCCATGTTCATTTTTTCCCAAAGTCACCCGATCAAAATTTCAAGATAGCCATTTCGTTCAGCATAGTCGAAATATTTAATAACTATGTCTTTGAGGATGTATCCCTCATAGTCCCCGGGGAAAGGGCTGCAAGTTGTGAACTTTGCCCATTGTTTACATATAGTCTAGATTATTGCGAAGATGGGAGGACCCATGGAAGAATTTCTCATCGGGGAAGGGAATTTTCCATGAAGGGAGCGCCGGATTTTCCATCATTATTAAAAAAAAGACCAGAAATTAAATTAAAAAAACAAGTTTTTTCAAATAATAAAAAAAAACATTTTTTTTTCAACTAAAAGTAAGGAGTAACATTACAACTTAAAACGAAAAGAAATAATTGCGTATATGAAGGAGTTCGCCCCTCGTTAATACCTCGCTCATTTACGCTCAAGTTTTTTTTTAGTAATTTCGAAAGAGCTATTTATTCTAATTAATCGGCGTTTGTAATTCAGGGGTCATTCTTAAAGAATTGGAACAAAATTCGAACTTTAGCGTAAAGAGCGAGGTATTGACGAGGGGGCGAGCCCCCTCATTTACGTAATAATTTCTGTTCGTTTTAAGTTTTCATGTTGCTCCTTATTTTCAGTTGATAAAACTTGTTTTTTCTTTTTTGTTTAATCACCAATAGATACAGCTGGAGCTTATGTCATGTAAAATGCTTCAAATGAGACCCGTGATTATGAGGAATATATTTCACATTCAGATATCGGCTTAAATGTTATACTCGGCTCATTTGAAATATTACATGACGAAACAAAAAGAAAAAACGGAAAAAAGAAAAGAACATAACAGGAAACAGATGTTTTGAAACCTTTTGTTATTCAAATGAAATTTTTCATGTGCAAAAATCACTTGCATACTCATCCCATTGTTGTTATTTTATTTTAAAAAAAAGTACAAGCTAAAATAATAATAAAAGCGATGGGCCAACCTGGTAATTCAGTCTGAAGCAAAATCAGACTGGACATTCACCCTCTTCTCCTCAAATATATATATATATATATATATATATATATATATATATATATATATATATATATATATATATATATATATATATTGATTGTGTATGGCTATGCTGTTTGACCTATGTGATTGTATGGATGAGTAGGGTTAAGGCCTCATTCAAGTACTGATCTATATTAATTACTAACGTAGGAAAACAGTCTTCCTTTTCTCCTTCTGTCTTCCTTTTTTTCTTTTTTTATGTGTTTGTGCTGTTGCATTGGTGATTTCTTTTTTCATTATATATATATATATATATATATATATATATATATATATATATATATATATATATATATATATATATATTCAAAGGTTTTGCCCCCACAACATTTTCCAAAGGCTTGTCCCAATGAAACACTTTCAGTGGGAGTCGATGAGGCTGCAATGGTTTGTGTAAAATTGTTACTAAAAAGAGTCGGCCAAGCTAATTGTAAATAAAAAAAATTGTCTAGTGAGAAATAAAAAACAAATTACATTTGAAGCTGATTCATGAATGGTAAATATTATTTTGATTAATCTTAATCACTTTATTATTCACTTTATCAGTATCCTGGAGTCAAATGAACTTTTAGGCGACCTTCAATATGGATTCCACCAGAAGCATTCAACGCTTTGATTGCTCAATAGCTCAAAACCAGGAATGGATCGAACTTCAGGCAAAAAAAAAATACGACGTATCAGGTTATTACCATTCGACATTGCTAAAGCTTTCGACACAGCATGATATCGCCGCCTGCTGATGAAACTTTACACGTATGGGGTCAGAGAGTGTCTATTAAAGGCGATTGAAAGTTTTATTTCTGATCGTTTACTGAGGGTTGTTCTTGAAGGGTTCACCTCAGTCGAATGTCCAATTAAGGCCAGGGTATCCCAGGGTAATATATTGGGACTAACGCTTTTCAATCTTCACATGAATGACATAGAAGATAACCAAGCAGGTCCTCTGCATCACTTCACCGATGACACCCCAACACATTCAGTCATCCCAAAACAAGAAGACCCAATCAAAACCTTCCTACCCCTACATAAGGATCTTTTGGAAATTGAAAAGTGGTCCTATGTCTGGATGGTCAATATCAATACATCGAAAACAAAAGAACTCATGATCTTCCGATTAAATACCACGCATACACCCCAACTTCAGCTTCATGAACGGAACTATGAATAAACTATGAACTATGAACGGAACATGAAGAAAGTCAACGAGCTTCGTCTGCTCGAAATCAACTTGTCCACAGGTTGGATCGAGACCCAGCTCGATCGGACGATAAGCTCTTGCGCAAGAAAGCTGGGGATCACCCTTCGCTGCAAAAACTTTCTGTCACGCAGCTCGACCATCACACTTCACAAGTCTTGCATGAAACAAATCGACAAGTATGGATGGCCACTGTCCGCTGATGTTCCAAAAACGCTGTTGATGCCACTCAAAAAGATCCAGAACAGGACTAAAAGGGCAAATTCAGCCATCCCAACAATTCTCCATTATGTTAGTAAGAGGTTTGATACAGCGTCGATAGCTCTTTTCTACAAGTATACAAATTCACCTCTTTTTTGGGCATTCTCGTATTGTGGCCATAATTGTCCAGCCGACAAGACAGACACAAAGGTACAAAGCTCGGTTTAGTTATCTCGAGATTGGCAAGCAGAAAAAAGGGTATTTGAAAAACAACTTCATTTGACTTTGTATTTCAATATAGAATGATCTTCCTAATGAAGTTCTAAAAGTTTATCTGTTTGCTCTCTCAAAAGAAGATTCAACAGTCATTTAAAATCTCGACAAAAGACTGACGGCAAATCAAACATTTAAGTGTATACCTAGCGCCGTGAATTAAGGAAAAAAAAAATAGTAGAAGTTTTGTTGCGCAAATAAGTTTAGGGTATTTTCGAAAGAGCCCGAAACCCTCGAAAATTGCATTGGATCAAAATGAAAAATTCAACATTGGAATTACCAGGGTCCAAAAACCTGTACAGAAAAATTACAGCCCACACCTTGAGAAAACAAGGAACATCACTTTTTTGCACGGGAAGCATTGATGTGTCTCCCCCCCCCCTCCCATCTTGACAAGCAAAGTCACGTTTTCTGCCATTTTATGCCACGAAACATCAATTTTTTCCACAGAGGGTCAACATGCCAGGAAATGCACATTCTAATATATCTAATTGATTTTTATTAGCTTAAAATTCTAAATAGAAAATCTAGATCTCCCCCCCCTCTCTCTACCTTGAAAAACGAGGAAATAGTTCTTTTTTTACTATGACCTATTAACGCCAATTTAAAATTAGAGACCACAAGTAGGCTACCACAAAATCGCAGAGATTTTGCGATTGTACCATAATGGCACAATTAAATGATACTGCCTCTCATAAATTTGTCTCAGTTATCCTTATTAAAGCGCTATCCTGCCAAACGACACTTTTTGATGCCACTTCTGAAGTAGAAAGACTGGGAAGTATAAAGAGGGTACAGTGCAAATTCCATGATGGTGGGAATTGTTGTTGTTGTACATCCTTAATTAAAGGTTTAAAATCCCCCTTCTTGTATACTCTTCCTTAGTCATACCCTTCCTTACATTCCCCTTAGTCAGTGAAAAAAAGCGCCATGTGACACTTTATAAACTTGGGATTTTTTCAATATCTATAAAATTCAAAAGAACTAGCGCTCTGCTAAAAATACAAAAGCCTGCAGAAAATAAAATAAAAACTTCTTTAAAGCCTCTCAATATTCTTTCACTGAACATAATATCAAACAACCTCTAGAACACAATTATAATTTTCTAAAAACTCTAGACAGCCCAGTTTTCACTAAAACGCTCATTTTTAGACTTCTATACATATTGGAAAATACTACGCGACAGTTTTTTTTTACCTCGTTTTGTAGATAGAACTTGCGTAATCTGCAAGGAAATAATTTTTATTCATTTTAAGTTCCAACTTCGCTCTTTAGTTAAAAACAAGAACGTAAATGAACCACATGAAATATTAGTTACTTGTATTCTCGGTTCGTATGCAAGGGCTGATTTGAGGGAGGAGAGGACTTGAAAAACATGAAAGTTAAGCTGGGAACATAGTAAATTATCTTCCAAAGACTACGTAAGGGTGCAAGGACCCCCGAAATATGGATTTACCAGTTTGCATGACAAACAAGCCACGTATAGTCCGGAAACGCTTGGCAGTACTTGATTATGCGTAGCTTTAGTTGACAAAACAGATAATATGCATTGACAGAGAACTATCAGAAGCTGGAGGCTCTTAAGTCTACAATGGTGGACCACTGGACGATTCAAATCGTGCTGAACATAAACTCACCTACAAAGACTTCTCCGATCCTTGTTACCCATCACAAATTTGTACGTAATTTTTTTTTTTTTTTGGGGGGGACGTCCTTTATATTTTCTGAAGTTATAGAGTAATCATAGTATGATAGATCTTGTGAAGAAGACAACAGAAATAGATGACAAAAAAACAGAAGGCCAACTAAAGGAAAAGAGAAGACAAGAGAATATAACTTACTTGTTCCTTAGTTTGCGCTTTTGTCACATAATCTCTCCCAACTTTGATTTTAGGCTTCAGGAAGGCTTTTGTCATATCAACAACTTGAAGACCCAAAAGCCGCGAAATTTTTTGGGCAACAGTGTTATCCGGCAGGACAGCCTGGTCTGAATTTCGATCCTGTTTGAACTGCATATTGCCAAAGAGCATCACGGCGGAAACAATTCTGAATAGCGCTAAAACACAACAAATTAGCATTTAATAACCTTCTAATAACCGTTGAAGTGAAAAGTGATTCTTTACTTTTCTTTTAGATTTGTCTGTTATTCGTTTTGTAGAGAGGGAGTGATTGAAGGTCCTGGTCAAATTTTGTGCACTTCCCTGGTTTCTTATAACTTGGTGTAAATAATCTCGTTCTCCTACATTCTAGTATTGTAATATGTACTGAATTTCATTGCCGTTCTCATTGGAACAATGAACCAAGACCCAAAGTAGCCAAAATTTAGAAAACCAGTTTTTAAAGAGACTGTTAAGTGACAGATGTATCTCGTATTGCATTACTCGGAAAATCGGCTTTTTATTTACGGGATGAAATTTTTGAAAATTTTAAGGAAAGGTTTGAAACCTCAGAAAATTGTACTTGACTGAAGTAAAAATTACAGTTCGAAATCATCTTTGTCCATAACCTTTCGCAGGAGGTTTACAGTAACCACCTTAAACAATATTTATGCGGTGGTAGCAATAATGTCTCTTTTTCCCCCAGGGGTGATCGTAATCGAACAATGATCCTGTCGGGAGAAAGCTTACTTGAACGTAAATCAAAATATCTCGGATCCACTTTGAGCAACGAAAGAAATGACTCCACAGGAAAATGCGTTTTATGTTGTTTTAGGCCTTACATTATCACTTTTGGTCAAAATATGATCACATCATTAGAAAGTCGAAATTGTAATATAATCGGATAAAAAAGTCATTGCATATTATGCACGCTGAGAGCTTATTCTTTCAAATAAAATTTGGAATGGTGCACTTGGGTGGATGTGTTTCACTTTGCAGTTACAGAAAATACGTGCTGTAGAATGAACTTGGGCTTTGCCGAATTCGTTTATTCAATACTACACCTACAATATTAATGAAAGAAAAGAAAAACATATGGGTATGATGGGTATATCTTATGAATCAAAAGCAAATTTCTAGGTTTTAGATTTTTATACATATGATAACTAATTTGATGAGAACTATTATATCTTTTAAAATTTACTAAAAACGGTGACAATAGCTAAAAAAGAAGCTATTTGGTTGATAATCCTTGAACTCCAAAACAGAGTTCATCAACTACCAGTCTCTCGGTTCTAGCAAGGCTTTATTGGATAAGAAACCAACAATCTTTGAAAAATTATCATTCAAAATAAATACCTTAACCTTGAAAGACATTTCAATCAAATTCATTAAGTCTCACTTCAAAACCCCAAGCTCAATAGAAAAACCATTGTCAATTTTAAATACAACAATCCTTATCGAGTGACAACCTCCAAAGAAAACTTCAGAAATGTCAACTAGAAAAAAAGAGATGATGGAGAAACAAAGATCATGTTATCTATGACCTCCAACTTGCACAATTAAAAGTTGTTCTACGCTTTGTGTAAAACTGGAAATCAACCAGAAAATACAACAACTCAAAAAAGGTAAAACCATTCATACTTTAATTCCATCTACTGCTAGTGAGTCTTAGTCCAAGTCCGAGTGACAATCGCATCAGTTATATGGACCTGATGAAAGTAATTAAATAAAAGGAAAAAAAAAAGATAACTTTTTGAATTATTGCTTCTTAAAAATTACGGATAAACACAAAGTAAAATCAAAAAGGACATATTTAGCTGGATTTAGGAGCAAACACACATTTTGGAAGATTTTGAGAGATGAAGCCCCCCCCCCCCCCAAAAAAAAAAAACGACTCGAATTTCATTAAACAAATTGTCCTATATACTACAAAAAAGACTGGGTATTTTGCTAATTTCAACAGATTACTTTGTTCTGCATAAACAAAAGCCAAAACAACTGAAAAGCATGTATCTAAATGTATTTATGCGTAAATGTTTGACAATTATGGATCTTTTTCTGCTTTTACATGACAAATAAAAAAAGTACGTAAAGCCTACATCAAGTAAGGTACACCCACCTTCCTCAAAATCCATTTTTGATTCTCCCAATTGATTCTTCCATTTTGAGCAAGTTTCTACAAAGAAATCCTTGCAAATATCACTCATGGGTTTGGGGCCCAAAACATCCCAAGACTTATCATTTTCCTTCAAAAATTACAATAGTAATTTTTTCATAATTTGCCGGTTCTTGAAATCTTTTCCTTATTTCCACACAACCAAAAATAAATATTAACACTAATACATCAGCAATAAACTATACGAAAATATCCCACTAGTCTTAGCAATTCCTTAAAATTAAAATTTTTACAACGATTGCAGTTTCAGACGTTCTCAAAAAAGTTGAAGATAGAGAAGAAACTTCTATTTCTGGGGAAAAATAAGTGGAGACCCGTAATAAATTACAATGTTAGTATTAATTTTTTTAAACACGATAAGTTAATTTTAATATAAATTTCAAAGAAATTATACAATCCACTAAATTTTTTCAATGGCTCCTCGTGGCTAGATATTTAACAGTATTGCCCTCGCATAGAAGCACAATTGAGCCAATTGCCCAAGATTTATATGTTTTTTGTCAGAGAAAGTCTCTCACCATCCATAGAGAGGATTTAAGGTTCATTTAATTTTCAAAATATACCCACAGAACTAACTAATAGGTGACAGCCGATCTATGACTTACCATTTAAGTCATCCTGGTTCAGTCCCATGATATTCATTGCTTTGCACGTTTGATGATATTCTTGAACGTCATCCACGCCAGGAACTTGGAGAAAGCCATTGGACAGGAAACTATATTTGTTCTTATCCTCCAAGATATATTCGGCTGAAAGTAGAATGGAAAACAAAACAATCAAAAAATAAATATTAAAAAAGAATATCTGTCAGAATGCTTCATTGGCACAGAGAAGATTTGACTCTGCCGAAGGTCCGCTACAAAAACAAAACTATACAAAGTATCTACACCGAAATAGATTTGTTTTAATTTTGCTGCCAATACCTAATGACTTCCATAACCTGGGTAGAGAGCTGTTACGATGTTTTGAAGATCCCAAACTATAGTGGTTCGTACTAGAGAGTTCACAGGCCCAGGATAAAAAAAAACTACAAACGGTTCGATGGCAATAGAATGAAGAATTTACCATAGAGTAACCGTTTTACTGAAGCTTTGATGAACTTTTAAGTAACGGAGATTGTCCTGTCACATTAAAACAGTGGCTATCGCCAAGATTCTGGTATTTCGGTGTAAATATACAATATATACTTTACAATATATATTTGTAAATATACAATATATACTTTAACAGCAGCTGTATTTACATTACATTGTGACGAGACCAGAAAAAAAAAAAAAATTCTATGAAGAATGCAATTCAGATAGAGGGCATCCTCTGGGATCCAAGATGAGATTCTAACAGGTACTAAAATAAAAAGCACACCAATTTTATATTTCAAATTTAACATTAAAATTTTGAATTTTAGAAATTTGATGCATACTCAACGTTTAACAGTGGAAAAATTAAAAACTATGCGGATATTTTGTTATATCTAGCTACCGAATATGAGTGCTTTTTAAAAAGAAGAAAAGTATTAGTGTCAGCAACTAATATCAACATCAACAGAAATATCATATAGAGATATCAATATCATATCATATCAATGTATGATATATCGATAAATGATACATATCAATATATAATATATATGATATATCATATCAGTATAGCATATCATATCAATAGAAATAACTAATATCAATAGAATTTTGAAAGGAAAGCCAAACAAATTACCATCTGTAACTCTGTTTCAAGAACTTAAATTTCTTTGCAGAAATATTCCATCTAGATATCCCCGTGATACCAGTACACATACACCAACATGCGTACAGTGGCTGGCTCTACCAGAAGGAAAGGAAAGGTTCCCCGTCAATGTAACTTTTAGTAAAAAAAAAATAAATAATAATAATAATAATCTATAAACGTGTTTCCACAATTTTATCTTGTGGCGGATGTCTAATTGAAAACAGTTTGACAAATTTAAAGCCATTTTCGATTTTAATTTCCAAACTTTTACCATACTCAAGGGAAAAAACCGAATAATCTTACAATTTTCTAACTTAATCTTACACAAGAAAGTAAAAAAAAAAATATTTCAACATAAATATGATGATAACAAAAAAAAGAAAAAAAAGAAGTAACAGAGGATTTATTCGAAAGAGAGGTTGGAAATCACTGAAAGGCGCATTTTAAAGCCCATGTTTTTTTCTAAAACAAGAGCTAAGAGCTCATATGGCACTTGTGACGAGACAAGAAGAGCTAAGATCCAAGAGCTCATATAGTATGAGCTCTAACGAAATTCTAAGAATCAATAGATTGATTTGACAGGAAAATCAGAGGCTTAATACCGGTCAGGATTTAAAATAAGAGCTCTGAATCACGATGTCTTTCTAAATATCAAAATTCATTAAGATCCGATCATCCACTCGTAAGTTATAAATACCTCATTTTTTCTAATTTTTCCTCTCCCTTTAGCCCCCCAGATGGTCGAATCTGAGAAAACGACTTTATCAAGTCAATTTGTGCAGCTCCCTCACACGCCTACCAATTTTCATCGTCCTAGCACGTCCAAAAGCACCAAACTCGCCAAATCACTGAACCCCTACCCCCAAATCCCCCAAAGAGAGCGAATCCAGTACGGTTACGCCAATCACGCATCAAGGACATTTGCTTATTCTATCCACCAAGCTTCATCCCGATTCCTTCACTTCAAACTTTTTATTAAGGGACTTTTATTTAGGGACTGTTTTTGGGCTAGCTCTGATTATCGCCTCTCCCTCTAAGTTCGTATGTTTGACCATTCTCTCCAAACGAAACATCTTGTAACAAATACAAAAGTTTTGGATCCGTAAGCCCTCATAAACACAAGCATTGCACTGGATAAGTAAGAACAAACATTTAAGAACAGTTATTTCAGCATGATTTTTCATTTATTTCTTAATAATGTTTTTGAATGTTTTGATCGTGAAAACTTTATAAATTCATACGCAGATAACTATCACACAACTTAACTACAATTTAAAGAAGACATCTAGGGACTTCCAGAAAACAAGAGAGAAGAATTGTTCTCGTACTCTTTTTAAGACTGGCAATAAATCTTTTCCTTGGAGACGCAAATGGAAATACAGACCCTCAAACCCTTATCGGAAATGACTGGTCTGGAATTTTCCTCATTTAGCTGGAAATACTTACAAATACAATTGGTGATCGCTTAACGAACAAAACGCAGTCATCGCGTATGCATATCAGGCATGGCAAGTTTTGAAAATTTATTTAAAGCATTTTCCAAACGAAGGTTTCCATGCAGATTGGAAAGGTGTGACCCTATACGTATGTTGGAATTAACCTCAAAAGGAGAAGGGGAGAATTCGAAAAAAAGAAAAAAACTGTAATTACATGAAAAGAATTGAACAATGTAGGGGAGTGGGTACCGATCCCCCCGGTCCGTAATCAAAATACAATAAGGGGATCTTAGGTCGTCGTTTGACGGGGTCTTCCGGACAAGTTGTAATTCCAAAGACCAACTGTAAAACTCTTGACCGCTAATCTTACCCAGACATTTGAACAGTAATAACTTTTCACTTTATTTCCGTTACTTTCTTAAAAAACAAGAGCTAAAAGCTCATATGACACGACGAGGTCGGAAGAGCCAAGAGCTCATATGGCATGAGCTCTAGCAAAATTCTAAGAATCAATAGATTGATTTAAAAGGAGAATCAGAGGCTTCATGCCGGTCGGGATTTAAAATTAGAGCTCTGAGACACGAGATCCTTCCAAATATCAAAATTCATTAAAATCCGATCATCCATTCGTAAGTTAAAAATACTTCATTTCTCTAGTTTTTCCTCTCCCTTCAGCCCCCCAGATGGTTGACTCGGGGGAAACTACTATTATCAAGTCAATTTGTGCAGGTCCCTGACACACCTACCAATTTTCATCGTCCTAGCACGTTCAGAATCACCGAACTCGCCAAAGCACTAAAAATCCCTACCCCAACTCCCCCAAAGAGAGCGGATCTGGTCCGATTATTTCAAACACGTGTCTAAGACTTGTGCTTATTCTTCCCACCAACTTTCATCCCGATCTCTCCATTCTAAGCGTTTTTCAAGATTTCTGGTTTCCCCCTCCAGCTACCCCCAATGTCACCGGATCTATTCGGGATTTAAAATAAAAGCTCTGAAGCACGAGATCCTTCTAAATATTAAATTCCATTAAGATACGATCACCCGTTCGTAAGTCAAAAATACCTCGAATTAATTCTTCCGAATTAACTGTCCCTCCACTCTCCCCCAGATGGTCGAGTTGGGGAAGAGATATTTCTAATTTAATCTGGTCTGGTCCCTGATATGCCTGCCAACTTTCATGGTCCTAGCTTATCTGGAAGTGCCCGAACTAGCAAAACCGGGACCGACAGACCAACAGAAATTGCGATCGCTATTTGTCATTTGGTAAATACGAAGTGCCATAAAAAAAACGGTTTTGAGGTAAAACGGAAGTAAAATGAAAGTAATCGGAAAAACAAAATATAAGAATAGAAATCATCCTAAATATCAGGGAAGAGGGTTGCTGCCCAGACAAGTGAGAAATTGTTTTTAGTAAAAGCGAAAACAACGATTTTTAGAAGGCTAAGTAGGCGTTAGCCCCACTCCTGTTTGTGATAATTTATGTTCGCAGTAAGTTTGAATTGACTATTCATTGTAATTTTTGTTCCTCTTCGGTCTCACATATTCGTTGATAGTAATTTCTGTACCTTGCAACGCCTACAAGCTTACAGCGCACTGTTAGATTGAATTATTTCATGAATGTATTTCTGCTCTTGCTTGAGTTATAGCTCTTTACTTTTCTTTGAAAACTTTTCGTTTTAATTAATTGCAAAAAAACAGTAAATACAAACTAGACGTAAAGTGCCAAGGCCCCATTAAGTGTCACAGGAAAGCGCTAGTTCTGTACATGTGTCTTGCGTAATCTGCAAACCAACGATTTCTATTTGTTTTAAGTTACAACTTTGCTGGGAATTAATATAGAATAAGTGATATAAATGTAGCTATATTGATCTGTTAGTGCAACATGTAAAATAACGGATGAAACTGTAAAATAAGCAAAGGACATTTGCATTTCAACACAAAAAACAAAATAATGAATAGCCACTAACGAGCAATAACCACAGAGGTATTACAAATCATAAAGGTACATGTTACTCCGTCATAATAACCCATTTATAATTCAAAAAATTGTTATTATTATCGTTGAATACCAGCTGCAAATGTAACAGTCATCATAAACACTGGCATTTGTCCTTATAACCTTTCTAATTAACTGTAATTTCAACACATGTATAAATATCAGCGTGGTAACTAGAATATTTTCTCGATTTCCAAAACTTTGCATCACCATGATAAATTTAATGTTAATTAATTAGCTGATCTTTCTAATTATCTTTTTTGTACATAACATATGCAGGGTTTTAACTATTAAGTCGAAATAGACGGAATAAATTTGTTTATTCAAATAAAAATCTATGATATTTCTTAAGGATATTCTTCTAAAATAAATATCTAGGATATATGGGAATATATATCTATGAAGTTTTTCAGTTTTCCAGAAGGTAGTTTCATCGAGGTAGTTAACTTTGAAGATGGGCAAAAAAGTTGCACAAGTTGCTCTTTTTGAAGCTAATTGCATTCTGGTTTTGTTTTGGCGCCGACTTGACAAATACCATTTGTACTCAAATTCTAAAATTAGTGATATCAAAAAATATACGGGAATTAGTAGTAAAAACAACAATTAGAGTAATTTACATCTCGAAACATGTCTCTGAAGTTTGCTTGAGACTGGATAGCTTAGTTTTGGTCATAGCTGTGTGACGGTGGTAAACAATAGATGATAAGTTTTTATTGTGTAATAGTTTTTATAGTCTATCCTGTGTAAAGCGCACAATAATTAATCAGTAAAAGCTTGGAGTAATAAGCAAGGCCAAAGCCACATTGAATCGACTTATGTTGCTATAAAAAACATGACATTATTAATACTCTACTCCAAGCCATGTACACCGAGAGAGGGAGTTTTACACCCAGAAAAACTCAAAATTTTTCCTTTTTTTTGCTTAATTCACCTGTTTGTAGGTTAATGAGCGCCTTCCCCTCCCCCACTAGCCCAAAAACAAAATATTTTTCATGTCTCTTAACAATAAAAAAGTAAAAAACAAACAAACAATGAATGATACTGAGTTTCAACCACATTGGGGGGGGGGGTACCGTTACCTAGGAAGTTTAAATAATGGACACAATTTTCACAGAATTTCGTATACTCTACATATTTTTGATTATTCATTAATCCAAGATTCATTACGAATTTTGTGTTGTTAAATTTTTCTAGAAACGTATTTTGAAGGTGCTTTTCTCGTCACTTTTTCTAGCTATTCAGCCTTGTGAAAAATCACTAAAAATTGATATTTTGCTAACATCACTATTTTCCCCTAAAAAGTTTGAAACAATAAAAGTATGCGAAACAACCACAATTTTCGTGACTGACAAAGTTTCGGCTCGGAATCGGCGAGAAATTTAGACTTAGGCTGGCATAACAAAATTTTAAGCAGGAAAGGGGAAACAAACAACAATGTCCAGCCTTTCGTAGGAGGCAAGGATTTAGGTATAGCCATAATAATTTGGTATAATATGGTAATAAGTAAGGTACGGATAATAATATGAGCCAACAATTACCTCTTTGTTCAGGTGTAGCACCAGCCAATAGTTGATAAAAGATGTGGAAAGCTCTTTCATCTTTCGCTTGGCGAATAGCTCTTGATTTTTCAAGTAGATAGGACTCTATATTGGCTCCAGCAATATATCCAGATGCGTCAAAATTAATCCTAATGAACTTTCCCTAAAAAAAAGAGAATAATTCACAATTTTCTGCATTTTTGTGAATCTTTATAGAAAACACTGACAAATATTTATCGATTCGCAACTTTATAAGTACGGGTGCACCTATGTACTATATAATTTTCGGCCAGGACACACTTTTGAAAAGGGTTTTTCTCAGTTGTGCGGAGTAGAGGGGGGAGCCAGGTGACATTTACCTCCAAGAAATAACTATTTGGGTATTTTCATATAAAATACCCTATTTTGGCTGTTTTTATTGGAAAAGAACGAAGATTGTCCCCTCCAGCATTTCATGAATTGGCTACATGGGCTTTCAGTAATCCCTAAATTTCCATCATTATTGAAGAAAAATATAATAGCCTAAGTCCTATTTTCATTTGATATTTTATGGACAAAGGGGAAATGAAATCAACTAATTCCTAACGTTTTGTAATCTCAGCCATTTTGTTCGTGCTTCCTATGGTTAATTTTTGCTTTCCAAATTGTCCATAAAGCACCAAATGTAAACTCGATAGCTTATGAATTAAATCAATGCCTTACTATGGTGTATGCTTTCACAATATTTTTTTTCTTTCTTTTTTTTTGGGGGGGGGATGGGTGAATAAAGAAAAATTAATAACAGACAAAACAAAATAGGCAAGTTTTTTCTTGTTTCCATAGCACTAGAAAGTAACATATTTCCTGATCTTATTAATTGACTTATGCAAAGAAGAAATAACAAGATCATGGTATCAGAAAGAAAAGAAAAGAGGGTATAGGTTACCCCGATGAAACTTCGCAGAAAACAAAATACCTAGAAAAAAAAAGTAATAAATTTGCCTTGATAAAATTTAGTTGTTCTTATGAATTGGAATAAGAGATACAGTTGTAGAGAGTCAAATAACGTATGCGTGGACTAGGTCATTTTTTGAGACATTTTTCGGGATTACTGATATTTGCACCTAAGAGTCACCGTAGTTGGAGGGCAAGCAAAAGGCTACTTTCCACAAGAGTCAAATATACATATGATGACCGAAAAACTAAATATCGTATTCGAAAAAAGACACTTTTTTATCAAAAGGAAAAGTGCATGAACTAATTCCCTATATCAAACTTAAAACAAGGATTTACTTATTATCAATGTCGTCAACTAGAAAAGCGACAAGGGGCCTGTATCCCCCTAGATTCAGACAAATAAATTTTGCCCCCTCACCTAAATTTTTGTGAACTGACGCCGCTGTTGCCTACATCCGTTCATTCTAGATTTTTAAACGAAATAAAACATTTTGACCTTAATGCCTATAATTGACATGAAAAAGAATATGAGGAGATTGATTGAATTTTTTTACTGTAAATGTAAATTTTACTGTAAATAATTTTTTACTGTAAATACAAGATTTCAATACATTCCTTAATATGAAAAAAAATAACACAAAAACCTTTGTAGATTTTAACCCTAGTTCTCAATCTCAATCCTTCCTGACTTGAATAGTGAAAATTATTTCAAAAAGTTTGAAGTCTACCCCTTCCTCCCTCCCCATTCCTTTGTTAATAAATAAGTAGAATTTCCGACTTGTTCGTGAATTTATTTAATCTACAATTGATTTGGTATCTAATCTTAATTTAAATAATCGTTTCGATCCTTAAATGCCCCAACCCCAAAAAAACACTTTAAAACACTAAAACAAAAAAAATTATGTATAAGAAAGCTATCCAATCTTGAGCTAAGAATTTCCCTTTTTGTACACAAGACAAATTTCCGGGCTCATTTTTGAATTTTCTCAATCTACAAAATGATAATAATAAATCAATATAGTAAAGCCACAACAGAGGATTCTACGGTCAAACAATATTATCATTCTCACCACATTACACTGGTTTATCCCACTTAACGATAAACCGAAAACCACAAAGGTGTGGTTTTTCACCTTCTTGTCAAATTACTTATCAAATAGTTTAACAGAAAAGCTAATATCAAAATTAAACTTGAACTCCGAAGCTTTTTGTCCATGTATAAGATATTTTACATGCAACATTAAAACGGTTAGCAAAATCAAAACATGCGAATATATAAAAACCATTAGGTTTGAATTTATGAGTGAAACCAATAAGTGAAACCAACGAGTGGAAAATGATTCACTTACAAAGTCCACAGTCTTTATTGTAGATTTGCCGAGCACAACTACATAACAAAGAGCAGGCACAGACAAGCGTTCAAGGCTCCAAGTACCCTCTCTCTGGGTTAGCCCCTGACAATGAGAAGTCAATAAGAATACAGATTGCACAAAAATAATTTAGTTCAAATGATAATAAAGAATAATATTGAAACTCTGGACGAATAGAAATATAATGTTTTGGAGGGAAGCTGCAACCCCTCTCACCCCCCCCCCTCTTTACGCCTAGGTTTGACAAGTACCTTAGTGAAATAATTTCCCTGAAATCCTTTACCGGAAGCAACATTCATAGTCAGTTGGTATTGCAAGTGTTGGTATTGATATTTATTTACTCATTAACTTTCGAATTATTTTTAACTAGAAAGCTGAATATTTGGGGCAAGCATGGATAAATAAGGCCATTCTCGAGACACTGTGATAACAACCTATTTTTTTTTAGTTTCACTTACATTGAATTTTCAACTTTTACTTCAACTAAAATGTGTTTACAAAGCCCCATTTTAAATGGCTACTTGTGAACCTTGGGTTCCATGCCCAAGACGCTGCATAAACCCTGCCACCCAAGGAGGGACAATTTTAGAACTTTTCAATCATTCTGAATAGCATGGATATTTTATTTTTGTCAGATACCATGTAGAGTTGTATGGGCTCTTAAGGGTACAATTGACCGTTTTTAGCCCCTCAATTTTAGTTCGAGATCAAATAAGCCTCCTAAGCTCTCAACGACCACGCGTTGATTTGTATCAAGACTTTAGTAAACCTGTTAACATACTATTTTCGTGAAATCCGTAAAATCCGTAAGATAGCCTTTAATGATCTGTCAGACAACTTCTGCAAGACATCCTCCAAAAATGTCCACGCATTACTATTCTTCCCACAAAATTTTATCATTTCGGATAATTCACCAAATTTTAAGATGTTGTCGAAATTGACCCAACCACTTCCAAAGTGAAGCTCCCACTCGAAATGAATTGTACATATTTGTTTTCGTTATAGGCTGAAACATACTACAGTTAACACAGCAAATGTGACCTAGTAAAAACCGATGTTTGTTCCCAGGGGTCAACATACACCATAGCTAATACGACAATCCGACGTCTCTTTAAGCAGAATACGTCCCTGGGCATCTAACAGCATCATTTGGCACCAGATTAAACATCAGGTGAGTCATTCTCATCAAAACAGTTGAAACTCCACAAGATATGCTTCCAGGGCCACACAATAAGTGCAGAACGAGGTGTAAGTACCCAAAATTATACATAAAAAAAACCCATGATCGGCTCAAAATGAGGCCATTGGTTCCCAGTCTTCCTGTTTTGAAAAATAGAAAGGTGTATATGTGACACATACTAATAGGGCCAGATTTAAAGGTTTGCGGCTTCTAGGCCCAATGAAAAATAGAAAGGTGTATATGTGACACATACTAATATGGTCGGATTTAAAGGTTTGCGGCTTCTAGGCCCAATGAAAAATAGAAAGGTGTATATGTGACATATACTAATAGGGCCGGAGTTAAAGGTTTGCGGCTTCTAAGCCCAATCTTTTCTGTCGCTCCGTATTCATACCATAGAAGGGAGGATCAATTTTCCTTGAGAAAATAATCTTTATGATGACAATTTGTATTTTATCGCAAAAGAATATTATTTATGATAATAATTTGGGAAACAAATAACTGTAGGGTGGAGGTATTAAGGAAATTAAATAAACCAACAAGGTATTGGATATAAGTTTAATCCATTGGTAGATAGCGACAAATAAATACAAGCACGTATTATGGATTATTTTGTCAGTAGGACTATTTATCTTCAAAGCGAATTGATTAAGCCTTTCTCCTTGCTCTTTTTTCGTACGAAGGTGTCGGACGAACGGTGGAGAAGGATCTTTCTCTTGTGTAGTTTGCGGCAGGCACACTAAGAACCATTTTAAGACAATGTCAATGTTTGCATATTTGTGAAATGTACCAAATGAACAGAAAACCTTGCTAATGTCATTATGAGTCATACTTTTTTTTTTCATCAGTATTTTGTACCAAGAAGGGTTTCAGATACAAGCATTAACCTACAATCATAGGATCAAGATCATCGCAGTCCAGTTTTTATTACCAAAACAAGAGCTAAGAGCTCATATGGCACTTGTGACGAGGCAAGAAGAGCTAAGAGCCAAGAGCTCATATGGTATGAGCTCTAACAATATTCTAAGAACCAATAGATTGATTTAAAAAGGAAAATATGAGGCTTAATGCCGGTCAGGATTTAAAATAAGAGCTCTGAGTCACGATGTACTTCTAAATATCAAAATTCATTAAGATCCGATCACCCACTCGTAAATTATAAATACCTGATTTTTTCTAATTTTTCCCCTCCCTTTAGCCCCCCCCCCAGATGGTCGAATCTGGGAAAACGACTTTATCAAGTCAATTTGTACAGCTCCCTGACAGGCCTACCAATTTTCATCGTCTTAGCACGTCCAGAAGCACCAAACTCGCCAAAGCACTGAATCCCTCCCCCCCAACTCCCCCAAAGAGAGCGAATCCAGTACGGTTACGGCAATCACGTATCAACGACATTTTCTTATTCTCTCCACCAAGCTTCATCCCGATCCCTCCACTCTAAGCGTTTTCCAAGATATCCGATTTCCCCCTCCAACTCCCCCCAATGTCGACAAATCTGGTCGGGATTTGAAATAAGAGCTCTGAGACGTGAATCCCTTCTAAGTATCAAATTTCATTAAGATCCGGTCACCCGTTCTTAAGTTAAAAATACTTCAATTTTTCTAATTCTTCCAAATTAACACCCCCTCCCCAGCTCCTCCAAAGAGAACGGATCCGTTCCAATTATGTCAATCACGTATCTAGAATTTGTGCTTATTCTTCCCATCAAGTTTCATCCCGATCTCTCCACTATTAGCGTTTTCCAAGATTTCTGTTTCCCTCCTCCAACCCCCATGTCTCCTGATCCAAATCAAGCCGAAAATAGAGCATCTGAGACATAAGATCCTTCTATATATCAAGTTTCATTAAGATCCGATCACCTATTCGTAAGATAAAATACCCCAATTTTCACGTCTTCTAAGAATTCCGATTTCCCTCTACAACTCCCCCCAATGTCAGGATCTGGTCGGAATTTAACATAAGAGCTTTAAAGCACAAGATCCTTCTAAATATCAAATTTGGTTAAGATCTGGTCACCCGTTCGTAAGCTACAAATACCTCATTTTTCCGAATTACCCCCCCCCCCGACTCCACCAAAGAGAGCGGATCCGGTACGGTTATGTCAGTCACGTATCTTAGACTTGCCTTTATTCTTCCCATCCAGTTTCATACTGATCTCCCCACTTTATGTATTTTCTAAGATTTCCAGTCCCCCCCAACTGCCCCCCAATGACGCTGGATTCAGTTGAGATTTAATACCTCATTTTTTATAATTTTTCAGAATATACCCCCCCAACTACTCCAAAGAGAGCGGACTCGTTCCGGTTATGTCAATCATGTATCTAGGACTTGTGCTTATTTTTCCCACCAAGTTTTATCCCGATCCCTCCACTCTAAGTGTTTTCCAAGATTTTAGGTTTCCCCCTCCCAACTCCCCCCCCCCCAATGTCACCAGATCCGGTCGGGATTTAAAATAAAAGCTCTGAGACACGATATCCTTCCAAACATCAAATTTCGTTAAGATCTGACAACCGTTCGTAAGTTAAAAATACTTCATTTTTTCTATTTTTTTCCGAATTAACCGGCCCCCCACTCCCCACCAGATGGTCAAATCGGCAAAATTACTATTTTTAATTTAATCTAGTCCGGTCCATGATACACCTGCCAAATTTCATTGTCCTATTCTACCTGGAAGTGCCTAAAGTAGCAAAACCGGGACCGACAGACAGACCGACAGAATTTGCGATTGCTATATGTCACTTGATTAATACCAAGTGCCATAAAAATTGCTCAGTAATAGTTGATTGCGCATCCTGGCATTATGCGCCTCTAGGCCCGGACAAAGTAGGCCTATTGATAAATCTGGCCTGCCTACCAGAAATCAGACACTAAAGGATTTCAATCCACACTTGAAGATATCCATTTTAATCAAACTGGTTAAAAGCCACATAAAATCTACCTCTGGGATTTAGGTACGCAGGTGGGATTTTAGGGTGAGATTGCGCAGCCTCAAGGGCCAGGGCACTAAATTATACAAATAGACCATAGACCAGAGATACTTCACAGATACATTTCAAAAGGAAGGTGGAAATTGTTATATCTTGTATATAACAATCATTCATAGATTTTCAATATACATAAGTCTCTTAAGTCTGTGGTTGTTCCAACTCTCTCACCCGCAAATTCGCATATACTTTTACATAATTTTTTTTTCAGTTGTAGAATATATTTAAGGGTGTACTTCAAGAGAAAAGTAAATAAGTTACCCCTTGTAGAAAAAAAAGTACAACTTATGGTCCGGGCAGGATAGGTACCGATCTCATGATTCTCTGACTTTGGCCGAGAGGGTCATGCGTGGTTGGAGGTAAATCGTTCTTTATTGAAACCCGAATCAGATAATTATGTTCAATATCTATGAATGAAGGGCCGAAAGTGAGATAAGTCCCCTTCAGTTCCCTCATCCCCCGTTTTTTAGCAAAAAAAAAAATAAATATCCAGCGATTTCCCGTTAACACACACACAAAAAAACAAGGCTTTTCATCACAAATTATGTACACATGCGGGGTTGTCTACGAAAAAAGAATCTAGCAATATTAGTCTAAGTTCAAGGGAAAATTCACAGTTGCAAATTTAACTCTAATCTAACCTTACATACCTTGAAAACTACAAATATCAAAGGGAAAGAGTACAGAAAACTAAAAAGAGTAGCATTAAAAGCTGGTATCAAAAGAACCTTCTGTTGCAAAATCCAAAAGCTGTCTGTTATTCCAAATTCTATTCAGTATCATTAGCGTACTCCAGCAAGCCCAATAGGATGAGGCCTACTAGCTCATGTCCCCCACAAAAAAAATCACAATACTTGTGATTGTTTTTTATGATTTATCATACTTACCTTGTAAAAAAAAGAAAAGAAGAAAAAAGAAAAAAAGAAAAAAAAGAAACATGTTGCAAAACCCGAAAACTGTCTGTTTTTTTTTTTTTCAAATTGCATTCAGTATCATTGGAGTACTCCAGCATGTCTATTAAGAAGAGGCCTTCTACCTCATATCCCCCCCCCCAAAAAAAAAGATCACGATCCTTGTGATTTGTGCTAGCACGTCTCAGTAGCTATAAGCTAGTAGAAGTAGAGCACCAGAAACTAACTATTCAGAATCCTATTTTCTTGGTATGAACATTAGGAATCTTTTGGACAAAAATGTATTTAATTTCAATTTTTCGCTTAAACTTTCCTTAAATAAAACTATGCCAACTTGATGAATAATTACCGTATCATATGGTAAACTTCAATACGTCATATTGTTTGAAGTACTCGCAACAAAAAAAGCTAAGGAAAATGAAAGTAAACGTGCCACACCTTTACCATATATTATACACTCCCATTTTAAAACGCAATATCCGGACAAAAGATTAGTTTCCCACCTTCATAATGAATAAGATCAGAAAAATGGCCAAACCAAAATAAGATATACCAAGAAATCAGAGTAAAAATAAATCAAGATTAAATTCGTGATCTTGAACACGAATAAACAATACATTGAATACTTTGAAAACGTTTATATACAAGCCTTGGAACATTTTTGTTCCATCTTTTAACTATTACATAAAGCAAGTTAAAGAAGGTCGAGTAGATACAGAGCTGGAACTAGTTTTTTGGTCGGGGGGGGGGGGCAATGTAAACTTTTTCGCCCCCTGCCGCACCATCAATACTGTAAATATTACAATTTTGCCCAAAAATATTGCAACTTAAGCTAGTTTTGCCACCCTTCGGCGTGCCGACCCAGGGCGCTTGCCCCCTATAGCCCCCCTAGATCCTGCCCTGAGTGTTGACCAACACAACAGCTTCACTATGTAATTTTTTTCCGGTAGAAGAAAATCAGAAACTGTATTCCGATTTGGACGTCATGAAACGGAGAAAATAGTCACTCTAAAGTCAGCAGAAATATTTTATAGTTTTCAACGAGAAAAAATTCGATCTCTTTTGCTAGCATACAAAATACTATTAAAAGAAACAAAACAAAATGTCCTAGCCCTGAAAGCAAACTTGTCATGGTTCATTTTATGTTCAACTCCTGTAGGCCATGGAATAATCTCTTCAGGAATCTAAGATCGAAATCCTGTATCTTTTCAAGATTTCTAGGGATTAATTCTGGAAAGATTAATTTCAAAATCCCAATTTCGAATTTCTATATTTTCAATATGAATTGTTTAATTCTGATGGAGTTTTCCCCGATGTTACATGCATACAAAGCTTGAGGGGGTTTTTAAAATCCAATCATTTCCATATAAAAAATTAACGAAAATAATTGTCATTTTATAATAGATAAACTCAATTCATCATTTCTTGTTTGTTTCATTTGCATTTATTTGTATTTCAGTTCGAGGTATATGTCGTCACCACTGAAGTGCAAATAACAAGAGCCTTAGGGAACGGCAGCACAGCATTCATTTTTGGTATTTCCTGTTCGTTTCAAGTTAGACTTTATTAATTCATATTATGTTCTAATCGTTCAAGTTGAATATATTGCAAAAAATTTTCTGCTCATTTCACGTTTTTCTTTAAAAAAAAAAGCTTTCCTTTAGGCGTTTCTTAAATTTAATGCCTCTACACTCGTTTTTCTCATGAAATAACGCTTATCTATGAACATGTAGACAACAATTAAATGTTATTAAAATAACAACCAATTAAGATGAACCCTTTGACTTTCTTTATGAAACTTTAAAACTATAATTATAATTACAATGCAACGTAGAGTTTATAATTACAATGCAACGTAGAATTAAGAATATTGATCCATCAAAAATAGTCCAAATGGTCAAAAAGGCCCACACACATATATCTGTCTCAAGGGGGTTATATCTGAAAATTTGACTTTTTACATTAAGACAAAGAAAATTTTCAATCTTTCTTCATCGATGGTTGCATTTCTAGTTATTTTGACCCATACCTAGTAATTTTTGTCCAATTTGATTGGTGATTCTTTCTTGGCCCACTGTCATCTCCGAAAAGTCGTCCATTAATACAAGTTTTTTCTTGGTCATTACTTTCGTCTTTCGCATACATTTTTCCCCCGATCAACTTACTCCTGCAGCTTTGTCTCATAATGCAAAGATTAATAATACCACCTCATTTAAGATGGTAACAATATCTCACGAAATTCAAACAATGCCAACAATCTTATGTCACCCAACCAAATGTTGCTGAAACCTCCCCAATGTCTTAAAAAAGAGTCAAGTTTCGCCGATTGACGCAAAATAACCAATAACTTAATGGCAGTGGTCTTCCGTTACTGAGCATACACTTGCGTAATCCGACACCGGAACAAGAGCACAGGATAGAGCGGTGTTCACGGATTTTGACAGATAGAGAGACAAACAGCACCAAATAAAAAAAATTCACTAAATCATCTTGGTTAATTATTATCAAACCATTATGTGATCATGGTAACGGAGGGGTACTGTATATAAATTTGGACAGTATAATAAAACTCAACAATTTTTTACTACAACATTCTCGGCGCGTACAAACAGCTCCTCCCATTAAATCTACCATCAGCGGTCCAGTGTATATTACCATGGAACACGTATTTTGACAGAAACTTTCTCAAAATACCTTTGAAACAAACCCAAGACTCTGCAATTTCTAAAAACAACTTAAAATAACATTACACTACCAAATATCGATTTTTATGTATGCATTGGAATAAATTAATTTATTATTAGATTCTTTGAAAGTTAGTGTTACAAAGGTGAAAGGTATTTCGCGTTCAAGAGAAATCTGACCTGTCTACCAGTGACAATGTTCAGTGTCGCTTATGTTTCTGCTTGTTTAAGTGTTCTCCGAGCACTTGCATCTCGGTCCGGCTTTGTCTAATGGTTTAGATAGGGAATGATTGTACTGCCTAAATTTATCTACAGTGCGGAGGGGCAAGTAAAGAACAACTATTTATAAAGCAAGATATACTGAAACAACATATTTAGGGCTAAAATGCGCTTTTCTTACAGTACCAGATAGCTGCTGCAGCTCAGAGATCGTGGAGCTCGCTAGCAAAGTGGTAGGTTGCCAAGCTAAGGGAGCTACACTCTAGCAATGCAATAGTTAATGCAATTATTGTCTTGACACCTTTCTTCCTTTTTTTGCGACAGTAGAGGGGTGATCAGACTCCGCTTTAGACATAAAGAGAACAGAACGTTTTAACAAGGAAATTTGAGCACGGATGCAGGCAATGTACAAACCATATCACAGGTAGCAACAGAATGGAATCAAGATTTTGATAAATTAGGTACTTAATTAAGTAAGTTCTATCAATTCTAGAGTGATGACAAAAGCCTATAGTGGAACGAAATTCGGTCATCTGTCATTAAAACCTCTAAAATTTCTTGACTCCGAATATGATCGATTCTGAAGGAATTATCTAAGGGCCGTATCGACTTCGCGGTCAAACTATTAGCAATATATATCGAACTACGCGCTGAAGTTTTACCAGTGATTTAAAATACTTCTTATTCCAGTTCGACGGCCCTTGCGTTTGAAAAGTTGTTCGTAAAGAACTGGGACAAAAAGTCAAGCTACAGCGCAAAAATCAGCGGTTGGAAAGGGGGAAGCTCTCAATTTCCGTTCATTTTAAGCTTCAATATAGCTCTTTAATTCCATTTAAAACATCTTTTTTTTTAGTTTTGTCCGTTTTAAATGGAATATCCAGGATTAACCTAAATGCGAGGACGGCTGTCCCCCCCGCTCAAACTCTACTCTGTAAATCAAAATTTAACTTTTACGTAGCACTATCTTATGAGAAAGAACTCATTTAGTAGCAAGGAGGGACATTAGAGATTAAATCCGCAATCGTACAGAAATTCATTGAATCCATCAGAAAAATGAGAAATTTCACATTTGAAATGACTTTAGGACCATTTGAGTGGCTTTAGGACCACTTTCGTTTTTTTTTTAACTTACACGTTCAATTTCACTGTATAATTTCCTCAAGAACGCGCCCTATTTCGGAGACGTTTAATTCCCGTTTCAAAAATTACGCATATTTTTCAAGCGCTAGCAATAATGATTAAGGACTTTAAACTAATAGATCTTACACATTTATAATTGACAAGAATAATAGATTTTGTTGTTACGTATACTGTAATTAAAAATTCGTTTTTCCGACTTACGGTTTCTATTCAAAAGATCCACTCTTTACTTACCTTTGTCACTATGAGCGGTTCGATCCAACGCTCTATTACATGTAAAGAGGCTTACACCCCGTTCAATATATTAAGGTTTTTCAGTTGTACAACCATAAGAATTATATCACACTCTTTTAGACCATTGATTTTTTTTTACAAAAACGCTGTCTGTGTAAAGAAACTTACATACGGTTTCATTCCGAGAAGGGGGAAGTTTGAAAAAAAAACAGCATTCCGCCCATCCCATACCCTTTCGTGTGCCAAGGGACACTTGCAGGCCCCGAGTTTGGAGTTATCGCGGAAAGTAGTTTATGAAAAAATTGAATAGAAAGGCTTGAAATCAATGTAATTATGACCTAAAAATATTGCCTGAATCTGAAAACAAAAAGCAAAAAAAAAAATTAAAACACATCATCAACTTGTTTATATGCATTTTTGTTAAGTTTTTAGGAGTCAGAAAAAAAATTGGGGGAAAGTTCAAACCTGGTACCCCCCCCGCCCTCTCTTACATACATTGATGTATGAACCTTTTTAATTTACTTTTTTATGTCTTGTTTCGTAACAGTCTTATCGATTACTATCCAGTTTATCCCCAGCTTTACCAGTTACAAGCTCTCAGTTGGGGGAAAAATTATTTTGAAGCATTGTGTGTTCCGTAAATAAATCCCATCTAACAACACCACCCAACTTTTTTACTAATTTTCTAACAAAAGTAACGTCCGTAGATACAATATGACAAATTAGGTGAATGTACTACTTACAAAATACACGCTAAATACTTACAAAACGAGAAGAATTGTCATTTTTGACCGTTTTCGCATTGCCAAATGCTTCCAAGATAGGATTGGCTTGAAGCAACTGCTGTTCTAACTCACCCTAGAAAAGGGAACTTGCATAAGAAGGCGCCAAAGCAAGTTGTCTCACTGTTGCGCTGTGAAAAAACTAAATATCGTACCCTTTTTTTGTTGTTCACTGACAAAAACACACAGAAAAATATCCCTGTTTTCAGATGGACAAATAAGATATTTAGGCGAGATATGGAGACATCCAAGAAACAGAATATCTAATAATACCACCAAAGTCGTAACTATTTTTCCAGCAAAAACATACATGGATAGCATATTACAAATTAGGCAAGGCAATTTATCCAAAAATGGTAACACCAAAGTGAAAGGGTGGGTGACAACAATGCTCGTTTTTATTACTGTTTCTACATAGAAAGCTTTAAGTCCACAACACACGTTGCTTAAAAAGGCAACATTTATTTAAAGCAAAAGCCAAATTTAGATTTCTTCTAAAATGTTGCCGTTGCAAGCAACATGTGTTTCAAGCTTTATCAATGAATAACGTTCAACTTTTAAGCATTCGTTCTTCAAACAGAAATGAAAACATCCAAGAAACTGGATGGTTGACAGCACTGAAGACCCATCCCACTTTGTTAAAAATATTTTAGGCAAAATATGACCTGATGACACGGTATTTTTATTACTATGCTTATCTTTAAAAAGTATTCTCCACAAACAGCAACTTATTTAAGAGAAATACTTAATAAGACGTATCAGCCAAAAAAGGAAATATGTAAGAAATAATGTCTTATACCACTGAGTACCTAACTTTTTTTGCTCTCTTATCTATAAGATTCATGAATGAAATCACTGTTGCAGGGCAGACATATAAGATACTTCTACAAAAATGGGAACTGATTGGCAACACTTGGCAAACGAATCTATACAATCTAAGCAATAATTCAAAATAATAACTAAATAAACGACGTTTATGATCCTTTCGGGTCAAAAGGATCAAAATTATGATGGAAATATTCATCGTATTCAAAGGAGCAAAAGGTCCAGAAAGATTATATGCAGAAGATCATGAGCTAAGAAAGGTAATGAAAAAAAAACTTAACGGGGGAGATGTTAAGTTTTAACCACGTTCTCCAAAGCATCAGTTACTATGTAAAAGTGCACACTTTCTATTTATGGAATTTCTATAAACGATATTTACCATAGTTGACCCCCTCCCCCTTTAACGAATCTGAATCCTAAATACGACTCCGGAACATATTGTGACATTTTGAACATTTTCGTTTGGATATTCACAACTACGGAAAAAAACTACCAGAGTAGTCACCTTATAGATAGCTAAAATTTAAACAACCCCAACCCCTCCCTTGGCTGCAGTTTACTTTTGATTAGTTTTCACTTGGATTTATACGAATCTATCTCGAAAAAAAGAATAAAGCTTCTGGTTTCTTTTATGGGTTATATTTTAATAGTCTGTTCCAAAAGGAATTTCTCCAAAACACACGCCCTGAAGTAAAACAGAAAGGGAACAATCGGCAACAAGCTTCGTAGTATAACGCCATTATAAAGATCAGGTCCATTAAATTCAGTTTAGAGGACGTCGTGTAGAAAATCAGAGTCAAAGTAAATGACTTTCAATTGCAAGATTTACAATGCGACGACAAAATTACCATCTTTGGCGTCCCAATGAGGAACTTCACTTTTATCAATGGTTTGGATAGCTTCACAGACCTCGTCAACCGTCTTACAGTCACTGACACTGTAAACGTTTTTTTCTATGAGATAAGTTAAATGGATAAGAACCAAGAGACCTTGACAAGTTTTTCAAGGAAGTAGGTGCAGAACTCAAAGACCAAGAAGTGCAGCTATGACTTTCAGCTCTGGACAAATCTTCCGAGTCTTACTTAGTTCATTGATCAAAAAGAGAATTTTGACAGAAGTTTTATTTTAAGTTGGAGTTGCCTGTTTAATAATTTAGGATACTTATTCCGCTTCGAGCTAATGGTCTTGCCAATTTACAGTAATGATGTTCAGAGAAAGTGGGAAGTTCCAGAAGCCAAGGTTACCTGCCTTGAGAAGAATCAGGATTGGAGACATGTATTCCTCCGGTGTAGGCAGCTTTTTTAAGTGGCTCAATTTATGATGGGGATGAATGTTTCGAGGCAATGGGATCCAGATCTGCTTGTTATATAGTAGCGTTAGGAAAGCTCTTACTAAAGAGAATGTCGTTAAATAGATTGTGGTTTACTTAGTATAGAGTTTTTTATGCCTTTTGTAAGTTTTCCGGCACAAATTATTATTACTGTTATATCAAATATGATAATAATACTCTCCATAACGTCTACTGCTATCTTTTCTATTGCAAAGAAATAGTAAAATCAGTATCACTTAACCCCATCTTCATTGTTTTCACTGCATCGCTAAAAATGGTAATCCTGATTATGAAATATGGCGCGCCTATATAAGATACAATCTACAAATGGTAATAGCCTTTCAATGCGACAGTCTTTCAAAGAAGAATTATCCGGCAAAATTTATCTATGCTAAACATTGAACAATTTTAATGATCTCACAAACGATTTTCCATGTAACAGTCGTGACTAAGGAACTTAGAAGCCAAGAAGCTTCATATTTCACAACGAAGGATGCAGTTTGATCATTATCCAATACATTCAATATTAAAAATACAAGAATACAGGACTGATGAAAATCAATTATATATATAGAGAATACATTGTCAACAGTGGCAATTTACTTTAGCATTAGAAAAATTTCAAATTGCGACCATTAAACAAATCAAATAGTTAGTGGGAACGAACTACAAGCAAGGAGCGATCCAATGCCAACCAAAACTCCAAAAACGGAATTGTGATAACAATAGATACATCAAAAGAATTAAATTTTCATGCTGATTCCAAATATATAAAGTTTATTAATTTCGGTCAAAAAGCGTAATTAGCTAGCGTTGAGGAAGGAGCAGTCCCCATTGTTGTCAGGAGTAAAAATTATAATTAAGATTGTTTTGAGGAAAAAATGAGAATTTTCTGTTCTGAAAAGTAAATTACCGCTCCCTTACTCGACAATGACAAACGTAGGTAGATCTACCAAAGGATCTTGGATCCTATCAGACCCATAGGAAGCCTAAGCTATGCTTGACCAAGTGACATGGGCGGGTCACATCGGCTTCACAATTAGCAGAATAAAGACGAACTCCATGAAAATAAACCACTCAGATGCCAGGTAAGTCAGTAAACAATTGGTCTTGCAGCAAGCACAAGTAATCGAATCATTCCTAGTTATATAACTATAAAACCAGTCTAAATGACGCTGGTTGACAGTTTTATATTTCCTAATTCCAAGCTCTGTAGCGATGTATTTTCAGATGTTGATATCCAGCAGAGACTATAGGAAGCGCACATACTTCTTGCTTTTCTTCAAAAACCAATAGGGAACTGCAGCAGAATCAGTTCTCAAAAAAGTTTAAATCTAAATGACATTTGCCTCAACCATCCTGCTTTACGGATGCGAAATAGGGTTCGTGGAGATGCAGCACGAGAAAGCACTCAACGTGATAGAAGATAATTGCCTAGGAAAAATACTGCCAAAATGTGACCACAAATCCAACATGGATATACGGTAACATTAAGAAAAATATCACTCTTATGGTAAAAAAACACCAACAAAAGGGCTCGGCAATTTCTTATGCAAGCCTCTGGAGTGCCTTGCCTTAACTTACCAAATCTCACTAGCTGAACCTCTCCGCTCCTGGAACACATCAAGGGGGAAAAAACTAAACGAACTACTCGAATCAAATCTTTGACCTATTTTAGGCATCAGGAGGTTTGGTTACCAAAGAGGATACTACTAGTGGAGCAGCTGACAGCATGTCATTCAGCAGGAAGCAAACAACCATAGGAGGTACTAGATGCATGGTGAGGTGGTAATGCCTTAATCCACCACAAGCGCAAGTATGTGCGAGACAAGGCTGGTTAAAAAGTAAACATAGAGCGACAAATGCAACAAATAATTTCTGTCTCTCATGCTAACTGAAATGTGTTAATTATCATAACATACATACAGGGGGATTTAACTTGATATCAAGCAGTTCGTGGTAACGAACTGTAAGTAAGGAGCGACGCGACTCAATAGTAACCAAAACTCTAAAAAATGGAGTTTGATACCAGTAGATGTATCAAAAGAATCGAATTTTTATGCTGATTTTAAATATGTAAGTTTCATTAAGCTTAGCTTAGCCGTCAAATCATTAGCCGTCACTTCATTAGTCTTAGCCGTCAAAGGTTACAAGAGAATTTACCTGATTTTCAATAAAAGGGGGAACAATCCCCATAAAGGGCATAACATCTTAATGAAAATCACATCATGAGCTTCAGTCTATCAGAAAACCCTGCTGTAGCGGTTTCAAGCTATTATCTAAAAAATGTAGAATTTTTTACTTTTTGCCAGAAGAAATCACGGATGCGTGTTTATTGGTTATTATTTTAGGGGTGACTGTATCGACCGAGGGGTCCTAGAATATCGCGAGAGGGCTCATTCGAACGGAAATTAAAAGTTCTAATACCCTAAAAAAAACTTTAGCATAAGAGCGAGGTGTTGAGGAGCAACAACCCCCCTCATATACGTATTAATTTCTGTTCATTTTAAGTTTTAAAGTTACTCCTTACTTTCATTTGAAAAAACTTGTTGTTATTTTATTTAATTTCAGATTAGGTCAATAACAATTGTCCAAAGCAAGGAATTGTTTTTGCATCTTTTTACTTTGGTCCCAAAGGAAATCATTTTGAAGAAGTGGTTAAAAGGCTAGACAAGGTTAGTGCTCATTCTATTAGTACGATATTGAATCGTCGCACAAGTAGATTTTGTTTGCAAAAAATAAGGAGTGAACTAGCTCTACTAGGTAAGTACTTTAGACACGCGTGGTAAGTGGAGCACAGGCAATGCTGAAACTCAGCCGGCAATTCAGTAGTTTTCATTAAATCAGCATCTGAAAAAATTCCCTATGCAAGGGCAGTAATCCTAGGGTTAGTCGGAAAATGGAGGACACTCCTGGATTCAAGGTCATATCCCAGTTTACAGTATTTTCATAAAGTAAGATCAAAGACATCGGGGACGTACCCAGGGAAGGGGAGGGACTAGAGACCCCCCCACCAAAAAAAAATCTCCGTGAATTCTGGGCACTTCTGCAATAGCCCCCTCCCCACAACCACCAAAAATTCCAGGGTATGTGCAGGAGGGGCATTTTCAAGAAAAGAGCAAAAAGGTGATTAATATGAAAAGTATACGAACCGTTAAGAGACGTCAGAAAAATTTGAGATTACAAGGTGTCTAACACAGAGCCATCCCCCCCCCCCAAGCACTTCTGTAGTATTGAATGTGATGGGACAGAATTTTTTTTAATGTTGAGAGCTGCTTCAGCTTAGGGGTCTCCTATTGGACCTACAACTGTGGCTATAGCTAATCATTATTGTGTTGGTTTAAAAAGGGTCCTTCAAACATAGTAATCTTTGATTACTCTCTTTACCAGGTTTTTATTATTTAGTATATGTTCATATTTTTCTATATGTACTGCTCAAACCAGAAATCAATTAAATCATCTGGAAAACTAAGCAACCCTGCTTTTTACCGACTTGGAGAGAAAAGAAATATTTTTATTTATTATGTTTTAGGAAATATCAAGACCAAATATGAAAACGTTATTATCGCAAAACAAACTACAGTCTTAATTTGTCAATACTCAGATAAACTAATTTAAACAATAATTTCAGAAACAAAAGGAATAATCTGAAGACTCAAAATGTACTAAGCAATATTTGAGAAAGCAATATTTGAGATGTTCATAACCTTCTTTCTACTTAAACGAGTGGCCCATGGATCGGGGGTTTATTAATTAGAAAGATATATACATTGATTTTTTTTTGTCTAGGTCGGGTACGGGCACGGTGGAAGGGAGGCACAAGAATGCTTTTATTTAGAACTAAGGGAAGAACAGAGAATATACTACCAAATCATTTGACCTTCAAGACCTCCGTACTCAGATTATGGAGAATAGAAACCACTGGTATCATCCTGTGGCCATCTTGGAGCGGATATGGAAGAAAATCAAATACAGACTAGTCAATATCCTAATCACCAATTACTCATGTCTCTTAACTTGAAGAAATTGTCCTTCTCAAACTCATGATCCAATCCCCAATAAGTGCTGGGCAATGCCGGTTTGACATTATGTAACTGAATGGAAAATGATTGCAAAAGCTGTGTTTCGTGCAAGAGTAAGAAGTAAAAAAGGGAAAGGGTTCATGGATTTCGAAAAATCGATACAGTATATCTTACGTTACTTGACTTAAAGCTCTTGCTCGGCAGTGTCACCAGCGTAGAAGGAAACAGGCGTCGGTGCCGTTAGTTGTCTCCAGAGTGGTCCATCCTGGATGAAGGTTGGAACTTCATTTGGACCGATGCTCTGGATAGTGGGTCGACTGTGGATGACATCCACCCATTTTGTGCGTGGTCGATTTCTGGGGCTTTTCCAGCCGTTCGCGGTTAGATCAAAGTCGAAGATGAGTCGGGTGGGTGTTTCAATGGGCAGGCAAAGCAGGAAATTATACCAACGCAGCGAGCAAGACTCGAGCTGCTTTGATAAGGATGGTAATTTAAAGGATCGGAGGATCTCAAGTTGCGTAACATGTCGAATAATTCAACACGCTCAATTTTGAAGAGGTGTTTGGTCTAAACAGCACCTACCTTCGTCATCAGCGTCTGAGACGCCCAAGTCTCTGAAGAGTACACCACAACGCTAACTACCTAAGCAGAGTAAATTTAAGCTTCCATGAGGCGGCTGATCTGGGGTTTGTGAACTATTATTCCCAGAAGCAAAGAGAGCATTCGCCCATGCCACCCTTGCCAATTTCTCTACATCTATTTGTGCAGACAACTGAACAAAGATAGGTGAACTACTGGACTATCTTAGTCCAGTATAAACACAAACGGTGACTTTATCTCAACATACATTTTGGAATATATCTTGATTTAGAATGGTGAATCTGCATGCCACCAAGGTTTCTGTTTAAATTGCTTCAAGAAAAGCTTCGTAGATTACGTATTTAAACGTCGAATGGTTCTCCAATAGTATAAAGTGACTTGGGTGATGGAGCAGCTGCAAGAGCAGACAAATGACGTGCGTAGATCTACAGTCTTGGTGCAGATGCACAATTATTGAATTCCGACTACAGACAAACATATTAAGTTACAAAACATTTAATTCTGTATTATTTCAAATACTAATTCAACCCTGTTTATCTTACTGACCACTATCTTGCGGTGGTCTTTGCAATTTGCAAAGAGAAAAAAGAAGTGGAAACTCTACTCAACAGTACAGTTCTTAATTATCAATCATGCACAAATTCTACAAGACAGACATGGATTTAATTTTTATATGCTGGCATTCACTTGTTTACCTCAAAATGAGCAAGCTCACAAAATGGCACAACAGAAAAACTACTAGCCTTCACAGAATCAGGGCTAATTTGCAGCTGATAAGGAGAATTTCTCATAAAGCCATGAAGAAGCTGAAATATAGTAAAAACTAATAGAAATAGAAAAAAGCCATTAGATAGGTAAATAAGTCTTAAGTCTTGTAAATATGTAAAGGATTTGATAGGTAGTGAGAAAAAAAAATAACACATCTACCCTAACGTCACATAGATGAATCATGCTCTCATTTTGGCTGTTGTATACACTCAAAACGAGGAGCCTTCAAATCAATCGACATTTTAATGGGAGCCATTAAATACAGCATTAATTAATAAACTCAATGTAAGACTGAAAAGAGAGACGATCTGGTTTTTAAACTCGTACCTGATTAACACTAGTTAATTTTTAACTAAGGATTACTTAAACTCATTCCTAAACTAATTTTATTCTCACACATTTTTGACATTTTTCTGGCTACGATTTTGTGTCAATGAAGAAATTGGAAGCGGTACAAGATCGAAAAATCTGCTTCGAGGCGTTCCCTTCGTTCGCTCTTGCATAAAAACGCATATGTTTGACCATGGGGAAAGTTTCGACCTCAAAGACAGACATTCTCCAAAAGCTGAGGCAAATGTTACAAAAAACCAAGAATGCACAGAAAATAGTAAAAATCAACAGAAAATAAAAGCAATCCAATGGCTTGAAAGAAATAGCACAAAGAGAAAAAGAAAGTATATACATTTAAAATCATGTCTATATGAAGCATTTGTTCACCAGAGCTTACGGCAATGTATCCCTTTCGTCATATAATATACAAATACATACTCTGGGACACGGGGCGAGATTTCCACCGAAAAAATGTCAAAGGAAATACTGTTAGGAGAACTGTGTTACAAACTAATTACTGGTGTACTAATTCTGGTCCGTGGGATTTTCGACTGGGATAATTTTCCACGTGGAGGCAAGTTTCCAGGGGGTGAATTTTTCAGGAGAGATTTTGCACGGGAGAATTTACCAGAATTCCTATACAAAATTCTTCTTGTGTCTTACTTTTTCTTTACCCGCTCAATTTTATGTGTAGAAATGTTAAGGGTAAATGCCTTGGGTATATTTTCACCAGGAATTCAATTCTCTAAAGAATAAATCCGTGGGGAGGAGGGATATTTCTGTAAAGATGTAGCCAAATTTACCTGGTATTATTAGGAAAGGATTAGAAATTAAATACAAAAACACGTTTATTGAACTGAAAGTAAGGGACAACAGTAAAACTTAAAACGGACAGAAATTACTGCGTATATGAGGGGTATTGCTCCTCCTCAACACCTCGCTCTTTACGCCAAAATTTAAATTATTCCCTATTCTTTAAGAGCAACTCCTGAAACTCCATATTCATTTAATTAAAACAATAAGAATCTTTTCTTAAAAGTACTAAAAAACTTCAGCGTAAAGAGCCAAGTGCTGAGGAGGAGCAACCCCCCTCTCATACATAATAATTTATGTTCGTTTTAAGTTTTAACGTTGCTCCTTACTATCAGTTAAAATTTATGTTTTTTATACAATTACGATGTGAAATAGAAATACCAACCAAATTACATCGAATCGTTATTCTAAAAATTTGCAGCAAGATGAAAGAGCTTATTATAGATTCCTTAGACCGCGTCCACCGATGTGCAGATTGAAAGTGGGATTTTCAAATTCGGCGAGTACGGTCTAGAAAATCATCAATACTTCGAAAACATAGATCGTAAGTTTTGATTTTAAGTAAAGGTTGCTTCTTTGCTGTAGGCTAATTCTCAGTTAGGCAATTTGACGCTGGGTTTGATCGGGTGTGCAAAATTATTCGAACAACGGAAACTTAACTAAATAGTAAAAAGCATCACATACACACTTACGTAAATAGGTCGTATTAGGGCTATTTAACTAGACTCCTAATAATATGAGTAATTCACAGTTTTGCCCGAATTTTTCAACTTTTCCCGAGGGGCGTACCAGATTGATATGGAGAAGGGAAGGTTCGTCCAATGATCTCCATTCAGTTGGAATAAATATTCAGACGATTTTGAGTCAAAATGATTTTGAATGAAAATAAACTTGGTAGACTGCGATGAAACAGTCGAGAGCCATGGCTAATTGAAAAAAAAGAAGCCTAGACAGATAGTGCGAATGAGAGGCAAAGCTGCCATAAATCTTTTTCAGAATTGTATAGAAATGACGTCATATCACTTATTGATAGATAGTCCTATCAGAACTAAGGTTGATAAGCATGGAGTAAACGAATTAACTTACGTAACGAACTTCTATATTTGTATATTTTTATTATCTATAGGCTATGAGGGGGTTCGCCCCCTCGTTCAATACCTCGCTCTTTACACTAAAGCTTGAATTCTGTCCCGATTCTTCAAGAATGACCCCTGAAACACAAAGACCGTAGAATAAATGGTTGAAATTGTTAAAAACACTTTAGTGTAAAGAGCAGGGTATTGAGGAGGAGACGAACCCCCTTATATACGTACTAATTTCTGTTCGTTTTAAGTTTTAATACTGCTCCTTACTTCCAGTTGAAAAACTTCCTTTTTTTCTACTTTTTGGAATGCTAGAAAATCCTGCGCCCCCTTCATGGAAATTCTCTTCCTTCATGATAAATTCCTCCATGGAAAGATCCTCCCACGTAGCTCCCTCCCCTCAACCCTCCTCCCAACGATAAAAAACCTGAAAACGTCTGTACACTTCCCAATAACCATTACTGTATGTGAACACTGGTCATAGTTTGTAACTTGCGGCCCCTCCCCCGGGAACTGAGGGGGAGTAAGTCGTCACCAAAGACATGGTGATTATGTTTTTCGACTATGCTGAACAAAATGGCTATCTAAAAATTTTGATCCGTTTACTTTGGGGAAAAAACGAGCGTGTGAGCGGGCCTAGGTGCCCTCCATTTTTTGGTCACTTAAAAAGGACACTAGAACTTTTAAATTCAGTTAGAACCCTCTCGCGACATTCTACGACCACTGGGTCGATACGATAACGCCTGGGGAAAAACAAACAAATAAACACGCACCCGTGATCGGTCCTCTGGCAAAAAATACAAAGTTCCACATTTTTGTAGACAGCAGCTTGAAACTTTTACAGTGGGGTTCTCTGATACGCTGAATGCGATGGCGTGCTTTTCGTTAAGATTCTATGACTTTTAGGGGGTGTTTCTCCTATTTTCCAAAATAAGGCAAATTTTCCCAGACTCGTATCTTTTGATGGGTAAGACTAAATTTAATGAAACTTAAATATCTAAAGTCAACGTAAAAATCCGATTCTTTCTATGTATCTATTAGTATCAAAATTCCATGTTTTAGACTTTCGTTTACCATTGAGCCGGGTCACTCCTTACTACAGTCCGTTAACACGAACTGTTTGACTTCAGAGCTTAATTTGACTGAATTGATTGATTTAAGTCCTCCTTAATTTATCAGTAATGCATAGTTGTGCACCATCTGCTTGGAGGCTGCCAATGGATTGTTCCGTAGATGAGGGATTGGTTGCCTAAAGCTTTGAAAGCTATCTCTAGGCCAAAATTACCAAATGTTCGACCAAAGTTCCTTCAGATAAATACGGCAACGGGATTTACTTTCCTACCTTGCCCTGATTTGGACGGATATATTTGAATCAACTATGCAAAATGGGGGCTGCGTGCTGAAAGCTAGCATCTTTCTGGGGGTCTATTTTGAGCTAGTGCAAAATATTACATTCATGTACTTACCTGCAACGAAGCGCTAAGAATGAGGGGACATCCCCTAAAATAAATTTTCTTTGAAAACCCTTGAACAACGCGAAATTTAAAACCCTAAACATTCATTCCGACATTACAGATCCTCTCCCAACTCTAAACATTGCAAAGGGTGTACTTTTCAGGGAAGACTTTGTGGGGTAGTAATTCCTGGGAAGAGTTCTTTTCTCAGGTGTCATTTCTTATTACTTTCGAAGCATTTTTAAGCAAAATCAAACTTCAACTTAAAGAACGGGGGAGGGGCTTCTTTATATTTAGAATAAAACTGTATCTATTAAAAACAGAAAGGAATTAAATATACCAAATAATATTTTTACAAATGAAACTAAAACGAACGTTAAAACTCAAAACAAACCGAAATCATTCTACATATGAGAGGGCTACTGACCTTCTAAGACTCCCGCCCTCTACACTAAGGGTTTAATAAATTTCAGATACTGAATATACCCATGACAAAGCATAAGTAAACTTTAGTGTAGAGTGGAGGGTCTCGAGGAGCCAGAACCCCCTCATATAATTTATAATTTGTGTTTATTTAAGATTTCAACTTAGCTATTCATTCTAATCTGAAAAGCAAGCTGGTTTTTCTTTCATATTCAATCAGAGAAGAAAAAGGAGAACAACCAAATCAGAATTGAAGGAAGTGTCTGTGATTCTCGGCTTGTCTTAAAGGGGGTCTTAAAAGCCAAAGAGAAAAAGAGTGTCATTAATATACCAACCAAAAGGGTTAAATAATTGTTTTCTTCTGCAGTCCATAGAAGCAATAATCCCAATCGATTTCCGACGTCTCTTCTCTAGCCCAGAAAGCATGAAAGAGAATTTTATCCATCAGAAATTTTATCAATAGTCTTCAGATACGGAACATACTTCAAACTCAAAGAAAACGTTGATTGAGATATGTCAAAGTCTTTAGGGTGTGAAACATATACCTAACTCGAGTCCTTAATGAAAAATGTCAAGAAGCTGCTGAAAAAAAGCTATATGCAGATGATAAATTACCAGTTCTTTTGAGCAAATTAGTCTGGATATACATTTATCATCTTATATAGGTCATTTCCATAGGAGCACCAGGAGAGAGAGGGAGGGCACCATTACGTGGGAGGAATTTTTAAAAACATTAAAAAACAAAATTTTTGAAGAGTACAGACCATTAAAATCATGTTTTTAGTGGCCTTTATTTTTAGAGAATGTTCTCGTGACTTCACGAAAAGAGACAATCAAGTATATAGGCAATAAAGACCAAAATGTAAAAAAAAAATAAAAAATTGACCGGTCACATAAGCTTCTGAGATCCTGAAATACCGCAGACACCATTTAAAATGATATTAAATAACAATTATAAATTGCGAATATACACAAGCTTTATGTCTCTTGATCTTGGAGTGCCAAATACGAAGAATATTGCTACCTATTTCAGTTTTAGAAGGGTAAAATAGTTCATCAATTTTTTGCGCCTAAAAATAGACATTTTTGGCAGTTATGAGATGATAGCTGTCAAAACTGCAGATAGATTATTCTCAAAGGGAGGCTCATCACGGAGGAGTGGTGAAGTGACGGAGGAGTGCCTCCTCCTCAAAGGAGGAGGAAGCACGGTCAGTTACACTTTGATACTTTTGATCCATATTTCACACTTAATATTCTCTCTGAGAACTGCTTATAGAACAGTTATGACAATTCTACCAGAAGTGTGTAATTTCAGATACAACCTTTTGTAGTAACGCTGAAAAATTTTCAATTTGGCATGCTATGCATCACGCTTCCTCACAAAAATGTAAGGACTTAGAACGCAGCAGACCTATTTAAAAAGAAGTCTTAGTTTTGGCCTTTGATTCGAATAAATCAAAGAATTTTTTTTGTTATTTTTTTAATCACAAGCTTTTTCAAGAAAAACAAAGAGCTGCATATATTTATATATCCCTGCGTAATATGAACCTTTTTGCCGCATTTGTCTGGTGCACTGTTGTCAAGCGCCTAAAACTTATTTTCAGCATAAGTTTAAGTTTTTACAATATATCTTAGCATGGATAGGGTTTCCAGGAATGTTTCCATATTTGAAACAATATAAAAAGTATGTATTTGGAAAAAACGCTTTAAGACTATAAAATATTACGAGAAAAAGAAAACAAATAAAAAGCGGCAAAAGAGACAGCGAAATCTGCGATGAAATGGCATCATTAAAGAAAGATGTTAAACAACACATATCAAATAGGCTAGACCGGAGGGGGGGCTCTAAACATCAAGGCTGGGCGTGGAGTTATTTCAAAATCTTTTTCCGTTACACATTATCAGGAGGCAGGTTATCTTACTCAAAAAACTTTTGCTATTCTAGCTGACAGAAAACACCAGCATTCAGTAGCAAAGTAATAGGCTATATTTTCTTGTAACCAAGTATCCTATTCTCCCATCACCATTACATCGGATTGGAAGAAAAAAAGATGGTAACATTTATTATAGCGTCGTTTATCAGAAACAACTCGACCGACATGATTTACTTACACTGCAAATTAACTGACAATTAAAATCATACATAAACCAAACAGATATACAAACAAACAGGTCCACTAAAATGCAGACACTCAACCTTAAAATTGCACTTTTCTTGCAGAATAAGAACATTCCGTTCCCCCCACCATCTAAGGATTGGTGCATGTATTTTGGAGTCTAGAATATGCGGAACAGACCGCAGGAGTAGCAAGCAGAAGAAATACGGAGCAGAAACGCGTACATACCCTAGATAGGAGACCTTCAAACTACCTGTCCCTAGAAACGTTTTAAAATCCACATAAAATCTGTTTATCCCCCCTCCATCATCTAAGGATTGGTGCATGTACTTTGGAGTCTAGAAGACTCCAAAGTACATGCTTCATGCTTCAAAAGTCATGTACTTTTGGAGTAGAGATACATTAACCATAACCATAATGGAAGTTTGAGATGTAAAAACAAACATATCTGCCATTGTTTGCCGGTTGAGTCAGGCTGAGTCGTGATTTATTTTCACATAACTTATTGAAGCTAAAAAATTCCATGAATTGAATTCACTTCAAGGTAGCCAAGCCAAAAATATGGAAACAATACTGAAAGACCAATTTTAGCTATTGTTTTAACCTACTAAAAACTACACAAAAACTGAAATTTAAAACAAAGAAGAAAAATTGGAACTAAGGGGAAATCATAGCGACTCCTCAGCAGAAGTTGAAAAAAGCGTTGGTATAACTTTCGGAATAATGACATATTCATATACTTTCCCTCTTGTCACCATCCAAATCTATCAGTAAAATCTTAGCCTTACTTTAAAGGGAGTTCTTAATCATCAGCATGGCAGCTGTAAAGCTATGACTAGAACTTTCAATCGTAATTCTTTCATCTCCTTGGGTCTCTACCATGTCAAAGCAGGGGGAGAAAAGTGACAGATTGAAATTAGCAGATCGTTGCGGTCTAATAAAAACAACGTTGAATACATTTGGCTCTATAAAGACAGATGACAAATAGAGCAGCCTCCAACACCCGAGCATTACTTAAAAATGATTGTTGTTCAAATGTTTCTCACGTTGCAAAAAAATGAATCGCTTTGTTTCAAAATATCATTCTTGGAGGGCAATTCCAAGTAATAGATCCACGGAGTCAACAATTAAGGGGAGGGAGGTATCAACAGAGTGGAGGAGTCAGAAACTCCAAGTATTTTAGGGCCGAAATTCCTCGAAAATCCCGTAGATTAATCTTGCGGTTGATTCCTTCTCATCATTCCAGGTACAGGTATGTTCTAGCTGAAGTTTCAATCACAAACAAGCAAAACATATACCCATTCAAACGAGGCAGTAGAATTAAACAACCCCTCAAGAAACTAGCCTTTCCCCTAAAATGTGGACTGGTTTTAATAGGTTATACCATAGTCTTTGCTGTGTCCCTTAGGACAAATTCCACAAAAATAATACATATAAACAGGAATAAGCCAAGACCCTGCTTGAGTCCAATTATACACTGAATCAACAGCTCATCCCAATTCCTGCCTCAATTACGGTAATATTATTATTGAGTACGGTAATCTCTTTAGCATACTATGCTGGTATACCATACAAGTATAGAACCTCTACAAAAGCTTTTCTATCACCAACACAAAATACCTGTTCTAAGGACCAAAAGAGCCTGACAAATTAGAAACTTTTGAGTTATTGATTGCAAGTATGATAATATGGTCGACACGTCCTGTTAGTTTTAAACATTATCTACAGCCTCTCGTCGTCTAAGAAGTATCATAATGTTAAGTAATTCGCTTCCTACCAAGCGGCGCCAGTTCATAAAAATAGGGGATGGTGGCAAGAATTTGTTTCGATTTTTTAAATAATGACACAGCAAAGGTATGTTCTTCGATCTTTTCAAAATCAGCTGCACTAGAGCTTCAATTAAAGTTTTCCTAAATTCACTAGATTAATAACTCTATACCCAAAATCACATTCACATTTTTTCGGTATTTAATCTCTAATTTCATAATCCTATATTTCGGAAATTAGATTGCTATACTTCCAAGAGCCCATAGCTTTATTATTTTCAATTAGTTTAATAACATACCCATATTCTATCAAATATATTTTCCTTCAGACCAGAGTTATAAAAGTTTTCTCAATGCCTTCTCCTTGATTTCCTAAAATTTTATCATGGTCATAACATTCCCAAAATGTCCGCTTGAATTCTCATCTTGAAGTCTATTAGTATATCAGAACAAAAAGTTAGCTTTAAATCAACTTTAAATACCACAAGATGTTTTTAACCTCCTTGCCTCCTTTTTTAATATCCTTTCTTTTAACCTCAAAAACAGCTCCCTATAGACCTTTTATTCCATGTTGATGCTCACAGTCTTCAATCTAGACTCGTATGTTACCGCCTGAACGTCATTCGAGTACCACGTCTAGCTTTATGGCACAATTAATTAAAAAAAAAACTTTCCGCAAAGAACTGCACTAAGCCAAAAACGAACAAAAATATAATCAAATTATCTACCAAGCGTAAAACTACCACAAATCAGCATCGATAAATAACCGATCCAAACTCAAAACAAGCAAATTAACACGTACATGGCTCAAAACCCATATGCCTTCCCAAGGCCAGAACATAATTTGCAATTTACTGGAAAAAATAAAATGAATATGCATTTTCAGTTTAATGTACATATGCCGATATTTATTCCTTAAAATGTTAATAATATTCATTTTATTAAAGTTATAAAAGTGGAAATATTTCATTTTTTTCAGCAAAGTGCGAACTATGTTCCGGCCTTGGGAAGGCATAGTTGTTTTGGACCCTACTCAAGTTAATTTCTGCTTGTTTTGAGTATTTATTTATCAATGCTGAATTGTGGTAGTATTATGCTTGGTAGATTATTTTTTTTTTTTTTTTTTGTTCATTTTTGGTTTAATCAGTTCTTTACTTTTCCTTGAAAAACTTATTTTGCAGGGTTTTTTTTAATTAGTTTCTGTTCGTTTTATATTGACATAGTCTTTATCAGGGAAAAAGAAAATAATAGTTTCAATCCTTTCAGTTTTTCTTTAAGAATTTATACTTTGGCCTGCTATTTGTATACTGGAGGAACTTTTTCAACAATTTTTAACAACACACACCCTTTTAAAAACGGGGACACAAACATAATGTTTTATTTAGTTTTATACTATCTCTAGTAGACCCAAAAAATACAACTCAATACCATTCGCGCAAAAAATTCGATCTATGCCCTTTGACAGCAAGAATACATTCACACTCTTGATTTAGTTAAATTTTAAAAGCAGAAGAAGCAATAGAAATAAACCCGAAAGTTTGAACATAATATCCACAATTGTTCTTGGGATATTGCTGAGATGTCTTATTGACAACGAGCATACACACAGTGCGTTTTGATTTATTTTAAGGCAAATATTTGGTTTTTACACATAAAGAGCAAATTGCATAACTGCGGGGAGTTTACCTACGCAATAGCCATAGAGATACAGTTACAAGACCATTCAGTTATGCTAAACAAAATGGCTATCTTAGGTTTTGACAGGAAGTGTTTGGAAAATTATAAGCTAAAGAGGAGTCCTGGTTGCACTCCATTCACTTTTGCCTCTTAAAAAGGTTACTAGAATCTTGAATTTCCAATCAAACCCTTTAAATTATCTGTGATATTACTAGTTATGATATAGCATCGCTCCTTTTGAAATTTATTGTATGTCCTTTTAATACTTGCATGCGTAAAAAACTATACATGCCCAAAGGGCATAATCTGAAACCCTTGCCATGAGGGCTGAATCTTCCGAAGCTTATGCGACCACTATCTCTATAAAAGCTTTATATGCCCCAATGGCAAAACTTACAACCCGCCCTGAGGGCTGTGGTGGGTTGTCATCCTCGAAGACATATTTTCCGGTCCTTTTAACTACGCTGAACAAAATGGCTATTTAAAATTTTGACTGGATATGTTTAGGGGAATGGTGGACGTGTGCGGGGGGGGGGGGGTAGCTGCCCTCTAATCACAGTAGTAGTAAAGTGGCAAAACCGGGACCGACAGAATTTACGATCGCTATATGTCACTTGGTAAATATCAGGTGCCATAAAAATGAAAGTCTGCTGAATAGACATATCAAACAGTCCGTTCTAACAAACTATAAGTAACGAGCGACGCCGCCAAACAGTAACCAAACTCTAAACTACGTTATTTTGATTTAAACAAAAATTAGGTATATCAAAAGAATAGGATTTTTATGCTGATTCCAAATTTATAAAAATTAAATAAACTTTATTTCCCCCATCTCACTCATAAAAAGCTACAAGTCTGAAACATTTGCCTGACTATTGAAAAAAAGAGAAGAACCTCCCCAAAATTTAAGCGATCTTAATGAAAATCACATCATCAGATTTATAAAATTAGAGAAACCTACTGTAGAGGTTTCAAGCTCCTACCTACAAAAAAGTGGATTTTTTGCCAGAAGAAAGATCATGGATGCGTGTTTATTTTTTTTTTGTTTTTTTTTTCAGGGGTGATCATTTCGAGCCAATGGTACTAAACGATCGAGAGAGAGAGAGAGAGCTAATTCGAATGGAAATCAAAAGTTCCTGTGTTCTTTTTTAGAGATAAAAAAGATTGGAGGACAACTATACCCCTCCCACACCCATTCTTCCCTAAAGATCTCCAATCAAAATTGTAGGATAGCCCTTCGATTCAGCATTGTTGAAAGGTACCTATTATTCCGTAAATGAGGAGGATTCCGCCTTTTTCAACCCCCACTATTTAGGCTAAAGTCTTAAGTTTTTTTCTTTTTTTTTAATACTTCTTAGTCATATTTAACGGGCGATGTGTTTAAGCAGTCCTTCATTAAACACAGTGACAAAAATGCAAACTTTAGCGTAAAGAGCGAGGGTTGAAAGAGGGGCAGTCACACTCATATACGGAAACAATTTCTGTTCGTCTTTAAGTTTTGATGTTGCTCCTTACTTTCAGTTGAAAGAACTTGTATATTTTATTCAATAAATTTAAGAATTAAATTTAGTAATTGAATCAGTGGCAAACTGATTAAATAGCCCCCGTTTCAAACCTTATAATCAGTGGCAACAGGACTCGAACCTCTGCCCTTACGAACACAGGATTGTAAATCAAATAACGGATGAAAAATAGAATATTGCCAAAGTCGAATTTTTGGCATTCAGACTAGGGCCAAACGAAAGGTAGGACGGCCTTAGATGAGGTGGGATATGGCCATAAGAAAAAAGTAGGAACTTCATTGGAGGGAGTAAGGAGTACAGCTATAAGCAGGATAATGTGGAATGTGTGCACTTGTTTTGACCTCAAACAACATGGTGCTGATACGCGTCGTCAGCAGTTGAAGGTATTTTATAAAACAAATTATTACTCAGTGTAATATACACAAATAAGTGATGATATTATACAGTTGACTCATTCTGTTTTTTCAAACGGCTGAGACCTGAGAGCTAAAGTCTATCGAAGATGGACCTAATCCCGGCACATACTTAGGGATGGGGTTTTAGGCCTTCCCCTCCTCTCAAATCACGAATTTTTACTATTTGTCGTTAATAATAATATCATGAAAATCACCACTTTTTAGCCTCCCTCCCCCACGAATCACTTTGTATATGTTTGGTCTAATCCATCCACCATAACCATGTTATAACATTAAAAATATTCAGAATTCCGCGATTTTTCTCAACATGCGCAAAATTTGAACTATCCTTACCTCAAACCCAATTTTATGAAGCATTAAACTTACCCTAAACTGGATAAATTATAAAGTCTGAGAAATATCCCCTCCCCTTCAGTTTTCGCTCTGTGGGGTAAAAGGTTTTAGCTATTTTAATTAGGATTCCATTTATCATTAACAGTCATGGGCGTCAGACTGCTTTAGGCTTATGGCATCAAGCCCAAAATAAATTCAGGGCAAAATTAATCCCCACCCACATGTACAGATAAAAGACGTGCGCACAACAGAACAAAGGTGAAGAAGAAAAATACTGAGGAGGGAGAAAGTGCGTGAATACGTGACAGAAGCAAGAAAGCAAAATTTTGACTGCAAGACGTATAAAACATAAAGCCTACTGCATAAGAGTTTAATTGCAATATCTACTTACAAAATCAAGGACATCATGATGACTCTGCGAATGATAAAAACATGCAGTTAATAACTAATAGCCATGCAATTAATTAGCTAGAAATGAACTATAAACAATCAAACAGTTTGGCATACAACATTAAATGCTGTTCGATATTCTCTATCAGGCACGTACACATTTCGATGGGGGCACGGAGAGGAATTAAGTACATATTGTTTCTATAGGTCTTAGTGCATACCTCCCTGATGTTCTAAGCATTGATTATACGTGCCTCCTATGGATTGGATTATACAGCTTTTAACAAACCCGTTTTGTCATTAAACCAGAAACTTGGAGAGGGTCATTTTTTATGCCTACCTCCTCCTCCCTAGCCCCCATTCCCACCAAGGTTAAGAAAAATCATGAAGAGTGCAAAAAAAAGAGAAGAATGCCAAATAATTCAGTCTTCTTCAATTTTGCCCTTCGAAGATAAGAAAATATTTTAGAAACAAGTTGCCAAGGAGTAGTCTTATTCTTCTTATTTGTTGTTTTACCGACGTTTTATTTTCCAAATTTATGATTGACCGACAGGAAGATGGAATTATGCGAACCAACAGAACAGAAATCTTCAAGTTTTTTCCAAAATATTGAAGCTATCTAAGACTACACTTCATAAGACAGTTTATAGAGAATCAACACGAAAACTGTGGGACCTATTTCCATCTAAAATTCTAGTAGGGTTTATTTACAAAATATCTCATCGCGAAAGTATTAATAAGCACCTCCTTTTTCACAAAACAGATTCAAACTAATCCCATTTGTGGGATTTATAAATCCCATTAAGCTTAATATTAAATCCTAAGCTTTAATATTAAGCTTTAATATTAAATCCTAATCCTAAGCTTAATATTAGCACAGTCTCGGTATATGCAAAATTGTATTAAATAGTAGAAGACACAAAATTAATCTTACGGCAAGGCAAGGGATTGAATCTAAGATTCTAACATTTCTAAAAATTAGAAATAGATACTTGTCTGTCAAGGACCCTAATTTTCAAACCGTTATCACCCCCCCCCACCAGAGAAAATTTGAACTGATACTGAAGAATTTTCACACTATAACATAGATGTGACGTGTCACCGAGTATACGCTTAATTAATCGAATAACTGCAAGATTACAATTAATTATGTGCTTTTCAATTAAATTGCAAACGAATTATAGCCGACTTGTTAAGATAAAAAAATAATTGTGATGTCAATTGCCCGTTTCATGAAAGGAATTTCTCAAATGTGGCGAAGAAGAAAAATAATTGGCGAAGGGTATTGCACTGTAAATCTAGAAAATAAATATTTTAGAAGACTCGGAGGTACCTTTTTTTCTTTATTTAAATCTAGACAGAGAGAAATGAAAAGGAAAATACAACTATTTAGAACATGATTATTTTAGTGGAGAACTATACAGGAGCAGTAACTATAAGAAGTTGGAAATTTCTAGTCTGGTAAGGTAAATTACTCTTTTTTTAAGGGTAAGTCCGAGTTCTAGTGCTTTTTTAATGGCTAAAACCTATATGAGAGGAAGCTACCACTCCTTCAATACCCCATGTGCCCCTGTAGCCTCTGACGGCATCAGATTAAGATTGAAAGATAGTTATTTGAATCAGAACGGTTGAAAGGTTTAAATAATTCGCCTCAGGGTAGGATATGATCCCCGCAACCCCATGAGCACGGGCCCAAAGGTCCACAAATGTTCAGATACAACTGGGGTTTCAGAGGTCCATTTATAAAAAAAAAGGTGGACACGTTGCATCATAATGAAATCAGAGTCAGGTAGAGCTTTTTAATCAGTTTAATTAGAGGGACCATGACCTCTCAAATATTCCGAACCTCCAGGTTTCTAAATATGTAGGGCTGCCACACAAATACATTGCGGATCTCATAGATAAATGGTGTCGCTTGATTATTATGCATATTTACATCTTTGACCTGATAAGGTCTTCTAATATATTATAATCCAGAACTCAGTTCGGTTGCATTCAATTACAAACTATCACCTGAATAGTATCTGTTCAACGTCAACTGAAATATGGCGAAACAAAAGAACCATTAGTGTAATATTTTTAAATTAAATGAAGGTAAAAATACACTATAAACTCAAAAAAGATTATGTACAGTGTATTACAATAAAACTTTAAAAAAGAGCGGTTTCAAAACATCTCATTTGGGTAAAGTATCATCAAAAACAAGGAGCAAAACCGTTGTCCACTTAATGTCGATGATGACAAAAACAAGTCTAAGGTAAAAAGTTGCTTAATCCATCATCAAACAGTTGCCCCCTATATGAGCGTCATTGTGATGATTTGGACATAAGTTCAGATCACATAAATAAAACCAAATATTATCTGTTTCAGATCCTTCATCGAATTAAGGAGAAGATAGAGAGGATATTAAAAAATTAATGGAAACACATACCGTATGAGATGTTGAAGTGGGATTTCGGCTTTGATGCTGCAACATAGGCAAGATACTGAATACTTTCTTTGTATTTTCCGTCTTGCCAGCTCCAGATTCGCCAGTACAAAGAATGGACTGATCCTCCCTATCTGAAATCATAAAACACAATTTTCAGACTCGTATTTAGAGGACTGGGAAGGAGGAACTGGCAAGCTTGCATTTGACACAAAAATGATAAAACAAAGATGAAACCTGGTTCTACACTAAGCCGTTTTAGGCTTGTACATTTGATCAGATTATTAGTTTATGGGCGTAGTGGGAAGTCAGAAATCATAAGACTCAA